>NC_137132.1:40120839-40170839 GCF_949319135.1 Squalius cephalus | reverse complement strand
TAGGGTTGTCTTTGCTTCACTTATCGAGACAGCCAGCACGTCTGTCTGTGCTGTGTAGTAGCACTTTTAGCCAGCGGCGGAGCTTCAGCAACCTGATGGGTTGAGGTTCTGTCCCCGACCAGCGTGCCTTCGATAGCTCAGCTGGTAGAGCGGAGGACTGTAGGTGGCAAGTTGGCAATCCTTAGGTCGCTGGTTCGACTCCGGCTCGAAGGAGGTCGTTTTCACGCGCAAACATTTCCGACGCTGTCAGCGCTTGAGTTTGTGGTGCGGCATTTTGCAATCACGACCGCCGCTGGAGGGCAAAAGCTCATTCCCTGACCGGGAATCGAACCCGGGCCGCGGCGGTGAGAGCGCCGAATCCTAACCACTAGACCACCAGGGAAGGTCTGTTGACTCCTTCCCCTCAAGCCCGGCTGTGGGCCTCTACCAGATTTTCCAGCAAGACCACTAAGGCTTGTATTTTCCTCCAGGAGAGGAGACGTCTCTGACCCTGGATCCCAGTTCTTCCGCTGAGAAACTGTCACAGGCTCTGTAGGAATATCCTAACAACACCACAACTTGCCATGAAAACAAAGCAACCGAGATCCCCAACATGTGAGGCCTCCATCTCCAAGGTTTTTACAGCAGGCCCCTCATCGGACCCCTGGCTCCAGGCCTGTTAATGGCATGAGAAAAAGTAGATGTCATGACAGGCCTCTGCCCAGTCGAACACCAACAGGTCCCGTGTAAGCTCAGGGACACCCGATTGGTGGGCCAGTGGCGCAGTGGATAACTGAATTCCTGACGTTGAATTCAGTAAACAATCCCTTCGGATCATTCCCATGTTCTTAAAGGGGGCGGTCACACACTAAAAGCCAAAGGGCCTGCTCCAGGCGGGAGGAAGATCCCATATGGTCTAGCGGTCAGGATTCCTGGTTTTCACCAGATTTTCCAGCAAGACCACTAAGGCTTGTATTTTCCTCCAGGAGAGGAGACGTCTCTGACCCTGGATCCCAGTTCTTCCGCTGAGAAACTGTCACAGGCTCTGTAGGAATATCCTAACAACACCACAACTTGCCATGAAAACAAAGCAACCGAGATCCCCAACATGTGAGGCCTCCATCTCCAAGGTTTTAACAGCAGGCCCCTCATCGGACCCCTTCCTGACGTTGGCTCCAGGCCTGTTAATGGCATGAGAAAAAGTAGATGTCATGACAGGCCTCTGCCCAGTCGAACACCAACAGGTCCCGTGTAAGCTCAGGGACACCCGATTGGTGGGCCAGTGGCGCAATGGATAACTGAATTCCTGACGTTGAATTCAGTAAACAATCCCTTCGGATCATTCCCATGTTCTTAAAGGGGGCGGTCACACACTAAAAGCCAAAGGGCCTGCTCCAGGCGGGAGGAAGATCCCATATGGTCTAGCGGTCAGGATTCCTGGTTTTCACCAGATTTTCCAGCAAGACCACTAAGGCTTGTATTTTCCTCCAGGAGAGGAGACGTCTCTGACCCTGGATCCCAGTTCTTCCGCTGAGAAACTGTCACAGGCTCTGTAGGAATATCCTAACAACACCACAACTTGCCATGAAAACAAAGCAACCGAGATCCCCAACATGTGAGGCCTCCATCTCCAAGGTTTTTACAGCAGACCCCTCATCGGACCCCTGGCTCCAGGCCTGTTAATGGCATGAGAAAAAGTAGATGTCATGACAGGCCTCTGCCCAGTCGAACACCAACAGGTCCCGTGTAAGCTCAGGGACACCCGATTGGTGGGCCAGTGGCGCAATGGATAACGCGTCTGACTACGGATCAGAAGATTCTAGGTTCGACTCCTGGCTGGCTCGCTCTGCCTCTTTTGCTTCGCTGTCAGCCCATAGCCGTTTTTATTATTTCGTTTTATTAGCCCATAGTTTTTGTTATTATTATTATTGGATTGGTTGATTAATATAAAAAATTGACAGTCCAACAATAGGCTGCTTTGTCAGTGGGATAACAGTTACCATACATTACCATGCGTCTTTTCAAATGCATTGCATGAGTACTGTCACAAGGACCTTGCTTTACGACCAGTTTATAGTGTCTTTTATGCCATCGCAGGAATGGCAGGAAACTGAACCCCCTGGGCGAGGCAAAGGAGAGCTCCCTCTGGTGAGCCTGGTGAAATTGAATTCAGTAAACAATCCCTTCGGTTCATTCCCATGTTCTTAAAGGGGGCGGTCACACACTAAAAGCCAAAGGGCCTGCTCCAGGCGGGAGGAAGATCCCATATGGTCTAGCGGTCAGGATTCCTGGTTTTCACCCAGGCGGCCCGGGTTCGACTCCCGGTATGGGAAGTTAGGGTTGTCTTTGCTTCACTTATCGAGACAGCCAGCACGTCTGTCTGTGCTGTGTAGTAGCACTTTTAGCCAGCGGCGGAGCTTCAGCAACCTGATGGGTTGAGGTTCTGTCCCCGACCAGCGTGCCTTCGATAGCTCAGCTGGTAGAGCGGAGGACTGTAGGTGGCAAGTTGGCAATCCTTAGGTCGCTGGTTCGACTCCGGCTCGAAGGAGGTCGTTTTCACGCGCAAACATTTCCGACGCCGTCAGCGCTTGAGTTTGTGGTGCGGCATTTTGCAATCACGACCGCGGCTGGAGGGCAAAAGCTCATTCCCTGACCGGGAATCGAACCCGGGCCGCGGCGGTGAGAGCGCCGAATCCTAAGGTTTTAACAGCAGGCCCCTCATCGGACCCCTTCCTGACGTTGGCTCCAGGCCTGTTAATGGCATGAGAAAAAGTAGATGTCATGACAGGCCTCTGCCCAGTCGAACACCAACAGGTCCCGTGTAAGCTCAGGGACACCCGATTGGTGGGCCAGTGGCGCAATGGATAACTGAATTCCTGACGTTGAATTCAGTAAACAATCCCTTCGGATCATTCCCATGTTCTTAAAGGGGGCGGTCACACACTAAAAGCCAAAGGGCCTGCTCCAGGCGGGAGGAAGATCCCATATGGTCTAGCGGTCAGGATTCCTGGTTTTCACCAGATTTTCCAGCAAGACCACTAAGGCTTGTATTTTCCTCCAGGAGAGGAGACGTCTCTGACCCTGGATCCCAGTTCTTCCGCTGAGAAACTGTCACAGGCTCTGTAGGAATATCCTAACAACACCACAACTTGCCATGAAAACAAAGCAACCGAGATCCCCAACATGTGAGGCCTCCATCTCCAAGGTTTTAACAGCAGGCCCCTCATCGGACCCCTTCCTGACGTTGGCTCCAGGACTGTTAATGGCATGAGAAAAAGTAGATGTCATGACAGGCCTCTGCCCAGGCGAACACCAACAGGTCCCGTGTAAGCTCAGGGACACCCGATTGGTGGGCCAGTGGCGCAATGGATAACTGAATTCCTGACGTTGAATTCAGTAAACAATCCCTTCGGATCATTCCCATGTTCTTAAAGGGGGCGGTCACACACTAAAAGCCAAAGGGCCTGCTCCAGGCGGGAGGAAGATCCCATATGGTCTAGCGGTCAGGATTCCTGGTTTTCACCAGATTTTCCAGCAAGACCACTAAGGCTTGTATTTTCCTCCAGGAGAGGAGACGTCTCTGACCCTGGATCCCAGTTCTTCCGCTGAGAAACTGTCACAGGCTCTGTAGGAATATCCTAACAACACCACAACTTGCCATGAAAACAAAGCAACCGAGATCCCCAACATGTGAGGCCTCCATCTCCAAGGTTTTTACAGCAGGCCCCTCATCGGACCCCTGGCTCCAGGCCTGTTAATGGCATGAGAAAAAGTAGATGTCATGACAGGCCTCTGCCCAGTCGAACACCAACAGGTCCCGTGTAAGCTCAGGGACACCCGATTGGTGGGCCAGTGGCGCAATGGATAACGCGTCTGACTACGGATCAGAAGATTCTAGGTTCGACTCCTGGCTGGCTCGCTCTGCCTCTTTTGCTTCGCTGTCAGCCCATAGCCGTTTTTATTATTTCGTTTTATTAGCCCATAGTTTTTGTTATTATTATTATTGGATTGGTTGATTAATATAAAAAATTGACAGCCCAACAATAGGCTGCTTTGTCAGTGGGATAACAGTTACCATACATTACCATGCGTCTTTTCAAATGCATTGCATGAGTACTGTCACAAGGACCTTGCTTTACGACCAGTTTATAGTGTCTTTTATGCCATCGCAGGAATGGCAGGAAACTGAACCCCCTGGGCGAGGCAAAGGAGAGCTCCCTCTGGTGAGCCTGGTGAAATTGAATTCAGTAAACAATCCCTTCGGTTCATTCCCATGTTCTTAAAGGGGGCGGTCACACACTAAAAGCCAAAGGGCCTGCTCCAGGCGGGAGGAAGATCCCATATGGTCTAGCGGTCAGGATTCCTGGTTTTCACCCAGACGGCCCGGGTTCGACTCCCGGTATGGGAAGTTAGGGTTGTCTTTGCTTCACTTATCGAGACAGCCAGCACGTCTGTCTGTGCGTAGTAGCACTTTTAGCCAGCGGCGGAGCTTCAGCAACCTGATGGGTTGAGGTTCTGTCCCCGACCAGCGTGCCTTCGATAGCTCAGCTGGTAGAGCGGAGGACTGTAGGTGGCAAGTTGGCAATCCTTAGGTTGCTGGTTCGACTCCGGCTCGAAGGAGGTCGTTTTCACACGCAAACATTTCCGACGCCGTCAGCGCATGAGTTTGTGGTGCGGAATTTTGCAATCACGACTGCCGCTGGAGGGCAAAAGCTCATTCCCTGACCGGGAATCGAACCCGGGCCGCGGCGGTGAGAGCGCCGAATCCTAACCACTAGACCACCAGGGAAGGTCTGTTGACTCCTTCCCCTCAAGCCCGGCTGTGGGCCTCTACCAGATTTTCCAGCAAGACCACTAAGGCTTGTATTTTCCTCCAGGAGAGGAGACGTCTCTGACCCTGGATCCCAGTTCTTCCGCTGAGAAACTGTCACAGGCTCTGTAGGAATATCCTAACAACACCACAACTTGCCATGAAAACAAAGCAACCGAGATCCCCAACATGTGAGGCCTCCATCTCCAAGGTTTTTACAGCAGGCCCCTCATCGGACCCCTGGCTCCAGGCCTGTTAATGGCATGAGAAAAAGTAGATGTCATGACAGGCCTCTGCCCAGTCGAACACCAACAGGTCCCGTGTAAGCTCAGGGACACCCGATTGGTGGGCCAGTGGCGCAGTGGATAACTGAATTCCTGACGTTGAATTCAGTAAACAATCCCTTCGGATCATTCCCATGTTCTTAAAGGGGGCGGTCACACACTAAAAGCCAAAGGGCCTGCTCCAGGCGGGAGGAAGATCCCATATGGTCTAGCGGTCAGGATTCCTGGTTTTCACCAGATTTTCCAGCAAGACCACTAAGGCTTGTATTTTCCTCCAGGAGAGGAGACGTCTCTGACCCTGGATCCCAGTTCTTCCGCTGAGAAACTGTCACAGGCTCTGTAGGAATATCCTAACAACACCACAACTTGCCATGAAAACAAAGCAACCGAGATCCCCAACATGTGAGGCCTCCATCTCCAAGGTTTTAACAGCAGGCCCCTCATCGGACCCCTTCCTGACGTTGGCTCCAGGACTGTTAATGGCATGAGAAAAAGTAGATGTCATGACAGGCCTCTGCCCAGGCGAACACCAACAGGTCCCGTGTAAGCTCAGGGACACCCGATTGGTGGGCCAGTGGCGCAATGGATAACTGAATTCCTGACGTTGAATTCAGTAAACAATCCCTTCGGATCATTCCCATGTTCTTAAAGGGGGCGGTCACACACTAAAAGCCAAAGGGCCTGCTCCAGGCGGGAGGAAGATCCCATATGGTCTAGCGGTCAGGATTCCTGGTTTTCACCAGATTTTCCAGGAAGACCACTAAGGCTTGTATTTTCCTCCAGGAGAGGAGACGTCTCTGACCCTGGATCCCAGTTCTTCCGCTGAGAAACTGTCACAGGCTCTGTAGGAATATCCTAACAACACCACAACTTGCCATGAAAACAAAGCAACCGAGATCCCCAACATGTGAGGCCTCCATCTCCAAGGTTTTTACAGCAGGCCCCTCATCGGACCCCTGGCTCCAGGCCTGTTAATGGCATGAGAAAAAGTAGATGTCATGACAGGCCTCTGCCCAGTCGAACACCAACAGGTCCCGTGTAAGCTCAGGGACACCCGATTGGTGGGCCAGTGGCGCAATGGATAACGCGTCTGACTACGGATCAGAAGATTCTAGGTTCGACTCCTGGCTGGCTCGCTCTGCCTCTTTTGCTTCGCTGTCAGCCCATAGCCGTTTTTATTATTTCGTTTTATTAGCCCATAGTTTTTGTTATTATTATTATTGGATTGGTTGATTAATATAAAAAATTGACAGCCCAACAATAGGCTGCTTTGTCAGTGGGATAACAGTTACCATACATTACCATGCGTCTTTTCAAATGCATTGCATGAGTACTGTCACAAGGACCTTGCTTTACGACCAGTTTATAGTGTCTTTTATGCCATCGCAGGAATGGCAGGAAACTGAACCCCCTGGGCGAGGCAAAGGAGAGCTCCCTCTGGTGAGCCTGGTGAAATTGAATTCAGTAAACAATCCCTTCGGTTCATTCCCATGTTCTTAAAGGGGGCGGTCACACACTAAAAGCCAAAGGGCCTGCTCCAGGCGGGAGGAAGATCCCATATGGTCTAGCGGTCAGGATTCCTGGTTTTCACCCAGGCGGCCCGGGTTCGACTCCCGGTATGGGAAGTTAGGGTTGTCTTTGCTTCACTTATCGAGACAGCCAGCACGTCTGTCTGTGCGTAGTAGCACTTTTAGCCAGCGGCGGAGCTTCAGCAACCTGATGGGTTGAGGTTCTGTCCCCGACCAGCGTGCCTTCGATAGCTCAGCTGGTAGAGCGGAGGACTGTAGGTGGCAAGTTGGCAATCCTTAGGTCGCTGGTTCGACTCCGGCTCGAAGGAGGTCGTTTTCACGCGCAAACATTTCCGACGCCGTCAGCGCTTGAGTTTGTGGTGCGGCATTTTGCAATCACGACCGCCGCTGGAGGGCAAAAGCTCATTCCCTGACCGGGAATCGAACCCGGGCCGCGGCGGTGAGAGCGCCGAATCCTAACCACTAGACCACCAGGGAAGGTCTGTTGACTCCTTCCCCTCAAGCCCAGCTGTGGGCCTCTACCAGATTTTCCAGCAAGACCACTAAGGCTTGTATTTTCCTCCAGGAGAGGAGACGTCTCTGACCCTGGATCCCAGTTCTTCCGCTGAGAAACTGTCACAGGCTCTGTAGGAATATCCTAACAACACCACAACTTGCCATGAAAACAAAGCAACCGAGATCCCCAACATGTGAGGCCTCCATCTCCAAGGTTTTAACAGCAGGCCCCTCATCGGACCCCTTCCTGACGTTGGCTCCAGGACTGTTAATGGCATGAGAAAAAGTAGATGTCATGACAGGCCTCTGCCCAGTCGAACACCAACAGGTCCCGTGTAAGCTCAGGGACACCCGATTGGTGGGCCAGTGGCGCAATGGATAACTGAATTCCTGACGTTGAATTCAGTAAACAATCCCTTCGGATCATTCCCATGTTCTTAAAGGGGGCGGTCACACACTAAAAGCCAAAGGGCCTGCTCCAGGCGGGAGGAAGATCCCATATGGTCTAGCGGTCAGGATTCCTGGTTTTCACCAGATTTTCCAGCAAGACCACTAAGGCTTGTATTTTCCTCCAGGAGAGGAGACGTCTCTGACCCTGGATCCCAGTTCTTCCGCTGAGAAACTGTCACAGGCTCTGTAGGAATATCCTAACAACACCACAACTTGCCATGAAAACAAAGCAACCGAGATCCCCAACATGTGAGGCCTCCATCTCCAAGGTTTTTACAGCAGGCCCCTCATCGGACCCCTGGCTCCAGGCCTGTTAATGGCATGAGAAAAAGTAGATGTCATGACAGGCCTCTGCCCAGTCGAACACCAACAGGTCCCGTGTAAGCTCAGGGACACCCGATTGGTGGGCCAGTGGCGCAGTGGATAACTGAATTCCTGACGTTGAATTCAGTAAACAATCCCTTCGGATCATTCCCATGTTCTTAAAGGGGGCGGTCACACACTAAAAGCCAAAGGGCCTGCTCCAGGCGGGAGGAAGATCCCATATGGTCTAGCGGTCAGGATTCCTGGTTTTCACCAGATTTTCCAGCAAGACCACTAAGGCTTGTATTTTCCTCCAGGAGAGGAGACGTCTCTGACCCTGGATCCCAGTTCTTCCGCTGAGAAACTGTCACAGGCTCTGTAGGAATATCCTAACAACACCACAACTTGCCATGAAAACAAAGCAACCGAGATCCCCAACATGTGAGGCCTCCATCTCCAAGGTTTTTACAGCAGGCCCCTCATCGGACCCCTGGCTCCAGGCCTGTTAATGGCATGAGAAAAAGTAGATGTCATGACAGGCCTCTGCCCAGTCGAACACCAACAGGTCCCGTGTAAGCTCAGGGACACCCGATTGGTGGGCCAGTGGCACAATGGATAACGCGTCTGACTACGGATCAGAAGATTCTAGGTTCGACTCCTGGCTGGCTCGCTCTGCCTCTTTTGCTTCGCTGTCAGCCCATAGCCGTTTTTATTATTTCGTTTTATTAGCCCATAGTTTTTGTTATTATTATTATTGGATTGGTTGATTAATATAAAAAATTGACAGTCCAACAATAGGCTGCTTTGTCAGTGGGATAACAGTTACCATACATTACCATGCGTCTTTTCAAATGCATTGCATGAGTACTGTCACAAGGACCTTGCTTTACGACCAGTTTATAGTGTCTTTTATGCCATCGCAGGAATGGCAGGAAACTGAACCCCCTGGGCGAGGCAAAGGAGAGCTCCCTCTGGTGAGCCTGGTGAAATTGAATTCAGTAAACAATCCCTTCGGTTCATTCCCATGTTCTTAAAGGGGGCGGTCACACACTAAAAGCCAAAGGGCCTGCTCCAGGCGGGAGGAAGATCCCATATGGTCTAGCGGTCAGGATTCCTGGTTTTCACCCAGGCGGCCCGGGTTCGACTCCCGGTATGGGAAGTTAGGGTTGTCTTTGCTTCACTTATCGAGACAGCCAGCACGTCTGTCTGTGCTGTGTAGTAGCACTTTTAGCCAGCGGCGGAGCTTCAGCAACCTGATGGGTTGAGGTTCTGTCCCCGACCAGCGTGCCTTCGATAGCTCAGCTGGTAGAGCGGAGGACTGTAGGTGGCAAGTTGGCAATCCTTAGGTCGCTGGTTCGACTCCGGCTCGAAGGAGGTCGTTTTCACGCGCAAACATTTCCGACGCCGTCAGCGCTTGAGTTTGTGGTGCGGCATTTTGCAATCACGACTGCGGCTGGAGGGCAAAAGCTCATTCCCTGACCGGGAATCGAACCCGGGCCGCGGCGGTGAGAGCGCCGAATCCTAACCACTAGACCACCAGGGAAGGTCTGTTGACTCCTTCCCCTCAAGCCCGGCTGTGGGCCTCTACCAGATTTTCCAGCAAGACCACTAAGGCTTGTATTTTCCTCCAGGAGAGGAGACGTCTCTGACCCTGGATCCCAGTTCTTCCGCTGAGAAACTGTCACAGGCTCTGTAGGAATATCCTAACAACACCACAACTTGCCATGAAAACAAAGCAACCGAGATCCCCAACATGTGAGGCCTCCATCTCCAAGGTTTTTACAGCAGGCCCCTCATCGGACCCCTGGCTCCAGGCCTGTTAATGGCATGAGAAAAAGTAGATGTCATGACAGGCCTCTGCCCAGTCGAACACCAACAGGTCCCGTGTAAGCTCAGGGACACCCGATTGGTGGGCCAGTGGCGCAGTGGATAACTGAATTCCTGACGTTGAATTCAGTAAACAATCCCTTCGGATCATTCCCATGTTCTTAAAGGGGGCGGTCACACACTAAAAGCCAAAGGGCCTGCTCCAGGCGGGAGGAAGATCCCATATGGTCTAGCGGTCAGGATTCCTGGTTTTCACCAGATTTTCCAGCAAGACCACTAAGGCTTGTATTTTCCTCCAGGAGAGGAGACGTCTCTGACCCTGGATCCCAGTTCTTCCGCTGAGAAACTGTCACAGGCTCTGTAGGAATATCCTAACAACACCACAACTTGCCATGAAAACAAAGCAACCGAGATCCCCAACATGTGAGGCCTCCATCTCCAAGGTTTTAACAGCAGGCCCCTCATCGGACCCCTGGCTCCAGGCCTGTTAATGGCATGAGAAAAAGTAGATGTCATGACAGGCCTCTGCCCAGTCGAACACCAACAGGTCCCGTGTAAGCTCAGGGACACCCGATTGGTGGGCGCAATGGATAAAGCGTCTGACTACGGATCAGAAGATTCTAGGTTCGACTCCTGGCTGGCTCGCTCTGCCTCTTTTGCTTCGCTGTCAGCCCATAGCCGTTTTTATTATTTCGTTTTATTAGCCCATAGTTTTTGTTATTATTATTATTGGATTGGTTGATTAATATAAAAAATTGACAGTCCAACAATAGGCTGCTTTGTCAGTGGGATAACAGTTACCATACATTACCATGCGTCTTTTCAAATGCATTGCATGAGTACTGTCACAAGGACCTTGCTTTACGACCAGTTTATAGTGTCTTTTATGCCATCGCAGGAATGGCAGGAAACTGAACCCCCTGGGCGAGGCAAAGGAGAGCTCCCTCTGGTGAGCCTGGTGAAATTGAATTCAGTAAACAATCCCTTCGGTTCATTCCCATGTTCTTAAAGGGGGCGGTCACACACTAAAAGCCAAAGGGCCTGCTCCAGGCGGGAGGAAGATCCCATATGGTCTAGCGGTCAGGATTCCTGGTTTTCACCCAGGCGGCCCGGGTTCGACTCCCGGTATGGGAAGTTAGGGTTGTCTTTGCTTCACTTATCGAGACAGCCAGCACGTCTGTCTGTGCTGTGTAGTAGCACTTTTAGCCAGCGGCGGAGCTTCAGCAACCTGATGGGTTGAGGTTCTGTCCCCGACCAGCGTGCCTTCGATAGCTCAGCTGGTAGAGCGGAGGACTGTAGGTGGCAAGTTGGCAATCCTTAGGTCGCTGGTTCGACTCCGGCTCGAAGGAGGTCGTTTTCACGCGCAAACATTTCCGACGCTGTCAGCGCTTGAGTTTGTGGTGCGGCATTTTGCAATCACGACCGCCGCTGGAGGGCAAAAGCTCATTCCCTGACCGGGAATCGAACCCGGGCCGCGGCGGTGAGAGCGCCGAATCCTAACCACTAGACCACCAGGGAAGGTCTGTTGACTCCTTCCCCTCAAGCCCGGCTGTGGGCCTCTACCAGATTTTCCAGCAAGACCACTAAGGCTTGTATTTTCCTCCAGGAGAGGAGACGTCTCTGACCCTGGATCCCAGTTCTTCCGCTGAGAAACTGTCACAGGCTCTGTAGGAATATCCTAACAACACCACAACTTGCCATGAAAACAAAGCAACCGAGATCCCCAACATGTGAGGCCTCCATCTCCAAGGTTTTTACAGCAGGCCCCTCATCGGACCCCTGGCTCCAGGCCTGTTAATGGCATGAGAAAAAGTAGATGTCATGACAGGCCTCTGCCCAGTCGAACACCAACAGGTCCCGTGTAAGCTCAGGGACACCCGATTGGTGGGCCAGTGGCGCAGTGGATAACTGAATTCCTGACGTTGAATTCAGTAAACAATCCCTTCGGATCATTCCCATGTTCTTAAAGGGGGCGGTCACACACTAAAAGCCAAAGGGCCTGCTCCAGGCGGGAGGAAGATCCCATATGGTCTAGCGGTCAGGATTCCTGGTTTTCACCAGATTTTCCAGCAAGACCACTAAGGCTTGTATTTTCCTCCAGGAGAGGAGACGTCTCTGACCCTGGATCCCAGTTCTTCCGCTGAGAAACTGTCACAGGCTCTGTAGGAATATCCTAACAACACCACAACTTGCCATGAAAACAAAGCAACCGAGATCCCCAACATGTGAGGCCTCCATCTCCAAGGTTTTAACAGCAGGCCCCTCATCGGACCCCTTCCTGACGTTGGCTCCAGGCCTGTTAATGGCATGAGAAAAAGTAGATGTCATGACAGGCCTCTGCCCAGTCGAACACCAACAGGTCCCGTGTAAGCTCAGGGACACCCGATTGGTGGGCCAGTGGCGCAATGGATAACTGAATTCCTGACGTTGAATTCAGTAAACAATCCCTTCGGATCATTCCCATGTTCTTAAAGGGGGCGGTCACACACTAAAAGCCAAAGGGCCTGCTCCAGGCGGGAGGAAGATCCCATATGGTCTAGCGGTCAGGATTCCTGGTTTTCACCAGATTTTCCAGCAAGACCACTAAGGCTTGTATTTTCCTCCAGGAGAGGAGACGTCTCTGACCCTGGATCCCAGTTCTTCCGCTGAGAAACTGTCACAGGCTCTGTAGGAATATCCTAACAACACCACAACTTGCCATGAAAACAAAGCAACCGAGATCCCCAACATGTGAGGCCTCCATCTCCAAGGTTTTAACAGCAGGCCCCTCATCGGACCCCTGGCTCCAGGCCTGTTAATGGCATGAGAAAAAGTAGATGTCATGACAGGCCTCTGCCCAGTCGAACACCAACAGGTCCCGTGTAAGCTCAGGGACACCCGATTGGTGGGCCAGTGGCGCAATGGATAACGCGTCTGACTACGGATCAGAAGATTCTAGGTTCGACTCCTGGCTGGCTCGCTCTGCCTCTTTTGCTTCGCTGTCAGCCCATAGCCGTTTTTATTATTTCGTTTTATTAGCCCATAGTTTTTGTTATTATTATTATTGGATTGGTTGATTAATATAAAAAATTGACAGTCCAACAATAGGCTGCTTTGTCAGTGGGATAACAGTTACCATACATTACCATGCGTCTTTTCAAATGCATTGCATGAGTACTGTCACAAGGACCTTGCTTTACGACCAGTTTATAGTGTCTTTTATGCCATCGCAGGAATGGCAGGAAACTGAACCCCCTGGGCGAGGCAAAGGAGAGCTCCCTCTGGTGAGCCTGGTGAAATTGAATTCAGTAAACAATCCCTTCGGTTCATTCCCATGTTCTTAAAGGGGGCGGTCACACACTAAAAGCCAAAGGGCCTGCTCCAGGCGGGAGGAAGATCCCATATGGTCTAGCGGTCAGGATTCCTGGTTTTCACCCAGGCAGCCCGGGTTCGACTCCCGGTATGGGAAGTTAGGGTTGTCTTTGCTTCACTTATCGAGACAGCCAGCACGTCTGTCTGTGCTGTGTAGTAGCACTTTTAGCCAGCGGCGGAGCTTCAGCAACCTGATGGGTTGAGGTTCTGTCCCCGACCAGCGTGCCTTCGATAGCTCAGCTGGTAGAGCGGAGGACTGTAGGTGGCAAGTTGGCAATCCTTAGGTCGCTGGTTCGACTCCGGCTCGAAGGAGGTCGTTTTCACGCGCAAACCTTTCCGACGCCGTCAGCGCTTGAGTTTGTGGTGCGGCATTTTGCAATCACGACCGCGGCTGGAGGGCAAAAGCTCATTCCCTGACCGGGAATCGAACCCGGGCCGCGGCGGTGAGAGCGCCGAATCCTAACCACTAGACCACCAGGGAAGGTCTGTTGACTCCTTCCCCTCAAGCCCGGCTGTGGGCCTCTACCAGATTTTCCAGCAAGACCACTAAGGCTTGTATTTTCCTCCAGGAGAGGAGACGTCTCTGACCCTGGATCCCAGTTCTTCCGCTGAGAAACTGTCACAGGCTCTGTAGGAATATCCTAACAACACCACAACTTGCCATGAAAACAAAGCAACCGAGTGAGGCCTCCATCTCCAAGGTTTTAACAGCAGGCCCCTCATCGGACCCCTTCCTGACGTTGGCTCCAGGCCTGTTAATGGCATGAGAAAAAGTAGATGTCATGACAGGCCTCTGCCCAGTCGAACACCAACAGGTCCCGTGTAAGCTCAGGGACACCCGATTGGTGGGCCAGTGGCGCAATGGATAACTGAATTCCTGACGTTGAATTCAGTAAACAATCCCTTCGGATCATTCCCATGTTCTTAAAGGGGGCGGTCACACACTAAAAGCCAAAGGGCCTGCTCCAGGCGGGAGGAAGATCCCATATGGTCTAGCGGTCAGGATTCCTGGTTTTCACCAGATTTTCCAGCAAGACCACTAAGGCTTGTATTTTCCTCCAGGAGAGGAGACGTCTCTGACCCTGGATCCCTGTTCTTCCGCTGAGAAACTGTCACAGGCTCTGTAGGAATATCCTAACAACACCACAACTTGCCAAGAAAACAAAGCAACCGAGATCCCCAACATGTGAGGCCTCCATCTCCAAGGTTTTTACAGCAGGCCCCTCATCGGACCCCTGGCTCCAGGCCTGTTAATGGCATGAGAAAAAGTAGATGTCATGACAGGCCTCTGCCCAGTCGAACACCAACAGGTCCCGTGTAAGCTCAGGGACACCCGATTGGTGGGCCAGTGGCGCAATGGATAACTGAATTCCTGACGTTGAATTCAGTAAACAATCCCTTCGGATCATTCCCATGTTCTTAAAGGGGGCGGTCACACACTAAAAGCCAAAGGGCCTGCTCCAGGCGGGAGGAAGATCCCATATGGTCTAGCGGTCAGGATTCCTGGTTTTCACCAGATTTTCCAGCAAGACCACTAAGGCTTGTATTTTCCTCCAGGAGAGGAGACGTCTCTGACCCTGGATCCCTGTTCTTCCGCTGAGAAACTGTCACAGGCTCTGTAGGAATATCCTAACAACACCACAACTTGCCAAGAAAACAAAGCAACCGAGATCCCCAACATGTGAGGCCTCCATCTCCAAGGTTTTTACAGCAGGCCCCTCATCGGACCCCTGGCTCCAGGCCTGTTAATGGCATGAGAAAAAGTAGATGTCATGACAGGCCTCTGCCCAGTCGAACACCAACAGGTCCCGTGTAAGCTCAGGGACACCCGATTGGTGGGCCAGTGGCGCAATGGATAACTGAATTCCTGACGTTGAATTCAGTAAACAATCCCTTCGGATCATTCCCATGTTCTTAAAGGGGGCGGTCACACACTAAAAGCCAAAGGGCCTGCTCCAGGCGGGAGGAAGATCCCATATGGTCTAGCGGTCAGGATTCCTGGTTTTCACCAGATTTTCCAGCAAGACCACTAAGGCTTGTATTTTCCTCCAGGAGAGGAGACGTCTCTGACCCTGGATCCCTGTTCTTCCGCTGAGAAACTGTCACAGGCTCTGTAGGAATATCCTAACAACACCACAACTTGCCAAGAAAACAAAGCAACCGAGATCCCCAACATGTGAGGCCTCCATCTCCAAGGTTTTTACAGCAGGCCCCTCATCGGACCCCTGGCTCCAGGCCTGTTAATGGCATGAGAAAAAGTAGATGTCATGACAGGCCTCTGCCCAGTCGAACACCAACAGGTCCCGTGTAAGCTCAGGGACACCCGATTGGTGGGCCAGTGGCGCAATGGATAACTGAATTCCTGACGTTGAATTCAGTAAACAATCCCTTCGGATCATTCCCATGTTCTTAAAGGGGGCGGTCACACACTAAAAGCCAAAGGGCCTGCTCCAGGCGGGAGGAAGATCCCATATGGTCTAGCGGTCAGGATTCCTGGTTTTCACCAGATTTTCCAGCAAGACCACTAAGGCTTGTATTTTCCTCCAGGAGAGGAGACGTCTCTGACCCTGGATCCCAGTTCTTCCGCTGAGAAACTGTCACAGGCTCTGTAGGAATATCCTAACAACACCACAACTTGCCATGAAAACAAAGCAACCGAGATCCCCAACATGTGAGGCCTCCATCTCCAAGGTTTTAACAGCAGGCCCCTCATCGGACCCCTGGCTCCAGGCCTGTTAATGGCATGAGAAAAAGTAGATGTCATGACAGGCCTCTGCCCAGTCGAACACCAACAGGTCCCGTGTAAGCTCAGGGACACCCGATTGGTGGGCCAGTGGCGCAATGGATAACGCGTCTGACTACGGATCTGAAGATTCTAGGTTCGACTCCTGGCTGGCTCGCTCTGCCTCTTTTGCTTCGCTGTCAGCCCATAGCCGTTTTTATTATTTCGTTTTATTAGCCCATAGTTTTTGTTATTATTATTATTGGATTGGTTGATTAATATAAAAAATTGACAGTCCAACAATAGGCTGCTTTGTCAGTGGGATAACAGTTACCATACATTACCATGCGTCTTTTCAAATGCATTGCATGAGTACTGTCACAAGGACCTTGCTTTACGACCAGTTTATAGTGTCTTTTATGCCATCGCAGGAATGGCAGGAAACTGAACCCCCTGGGCGAGGCAAAGGAGAGCTCCCTCTGGTGAGCCTGGTGAAAATGAATTCAGTAAACAATCCCTTCGGTTCATTCCCATGTTCTTAAAGGGGGCGGTCACACACTAAAAGCCAAAGGGCCTGCTCCAGGCGGGAGGAAGATCCCATATGGTCTAGCGGTCAGGATTCCTGGTTTTCACCCAGGCAGCCCGGGTTCGACTCCCGGTATGGGAAGTTAGGGTTGTCTTTGCTTCACTTATCGAGACAGCCAGCACGTCTGTCTGTGCTGTGTAGTAGCACTTTTAGCCAGCGGCGGAGCTTCAGCAACCTGATGGGTTGAGGTTCTGTCCCCGACCAGCGTGCCTTCGATAGCTCAGCTGGTAGAGCGGAGGACTGTAGGTGGCAAGTTGGCAATCCTTAGGTCGCTGGTTCGACTCCGGCTCGAAGGAGGTCGTTTTCACGCGCAAACCTTTCCGACGCCGTCAGCGCTTGAGTTTGTGGTGCGGCATTTTGCAATCACGACCGCGGCTGGAGGGCAAAAGCTCATTCCCTGACCGGGAATCGAACCCGGGCCGCGGCGGTGAGAGCGCCGAATCCTAACCACTAGACCACCAGGGAAGGTCTGTTGACTCCTTCCCCTCAAGCCCGGCTGTGGGCCTCTACCAGATTTTCCAGCAAGACCACTAAGGCTTGTATTTTCCTCCAGGAGAGGAGACGTCTCTGACCCTGGATCCCAGTTCTTCCGCTGAGAAACTGTCACAGGCTCTGTAGGAATATCCTAACAACACCACAACTTGCCATGAAAACAAAGCAACCGAGATCCCCAACATGTGAGGCCTCCATCTCCAAGGTTTTTACAGCAGGCCCCTCATCGGACCCCTGGCTCCAGGCCTGTTAATGGCATGAGAAAAAGTAGATGTCATGACAGGCCTCTGCCCAGTCGAACACCAACAGGTCCCGTGTAAGCTCAGGGACACCCGATTGGTGGGCCAGTGGCGCAGTGGATAACTGAATTCCTGACGTTGAATTCAGTAAACAATCCCTTCGGATCATTCCCATGTTCTTAAAGGGGGCGGTCACACACTAAAAGCCAAAGGGCCTGCTCCAGGCGGGAGGAAGATCCCATATGGTCTAGCGGTCAGGATTCCTGGTTTTCACCAGATTTTCCAGCAAGACCACTAAGGCTTGTATTTTCCTCCAGGAGAGGAGACGTCTCTGACCCTGGATCCCAGTTCTTCCGCTGAGAAACTGTCACAGGCTCTGTAGGAATATCCTAACAACACCACAACTTGCCATGAAAACAAAGCAACCGAGATCCCCAACATGTGAGGCCTCCATCTCCAAGGTTTTAACAGCAGGCCCCTCATCGGACCCCTGGCTCCAGGCCTGTTAATGGCATGAGAAAAAGTAGATGTCATGACAGGCCTCTGCCCAGTCGAACACCAACAGGTCCCGTGTAAGCTCAGGGACACCCGATTGGTGGGCCAGTGGCGCAATGGATAACGCGTCTGACTACGGATCAGAAGATTCTAGGTTCGACTCCTGGCTGGCTCGCTCTGCCTCTTTTGCTTCGCTGTCAGCCCATAGCCGTTTTTATTATTTCGTTTTATTAGCCCATAGTTTTTGTTATTATTATTATTGGATTGGTTGATTAATATAAAAAATTGACAGTCCAACAATAGGCTGCTTTGTCAGTGGGATAACAGTTACCATACATTACCATGCGTCTTTTCAAATGCATTGCATGAGTACTGTCACAAGGACCTTGCTTTACGACCAGTTTATAGTGTCTTTTATGCCATCGCAGGAATGGCAGGAAACTGAACCCCCTGGGCGAGGCAAAGGAGAGCTCCCTCTGGTGAGCCTGGTGAAATTGAATTCAGTAAACAATCCCTTCGGTTCATTCCCATGTTCTTAAAGGGGGCGGTCACACACTAAAAGCCAAAGGGCCTGCTCCAGGCGGGAGGAAGATCCCATATGGTCTAGCGGTCAGGATTCCTGGTTTTCACCCAGGCGGCCCGGGTTCGACTTCCTGACGTTGAATTCAGTAAACAATCCCTTCGGATCATTCCCATGTTCTTAAAGGGGGCGGTCACACACTAAAAGCCAAAGGGCCTGCTCCAGGCGGGAGGAAGATCCCATATGGTCTAGCGGTCAGGATTCCTGGTTTTCACCAGATTTTCCAGCAAGACCACTAAGGCTTGTATTTTCCTCCAGGAGAGGAGACGTCTCTGACCCTGGATCCCAGTTCTTCCGCTGAGAAACTGTCACAGGCTCTGTAGGAATATCCTAACAACACCACAACTTGCCATGAAAACAAAGCAACCGAGATCCCCAACATGTGAGGCCTCCATCTCCAAGGTTTTTACAGCAGGCCCCTCATCGGACCCCTGGCTCCAGGCCTGTTAATGGCATGAGAAAAAGTAGATGTCATGACAGGCCTCTGCCCAGTCGAACACCAACAGGTCCCGTGTAAGCTCAGGGACACCCGATTGGTGGGCCAGTGGCGCAATGGATAACTGAATTCCTGACGTTGAATTCAGTAAACAATCCCTTCGGATCATTCCCATGTTCTTAAAGGGGGCGGTCACACACTAAAAGCCAAAGGGCCTGCTCCAGGCGGGAGGAAGATCCCATATGGTCTAGCGGTCAGGATTCCTGGTTTTCACCCAGGCGGCCCGGGTTCGACTCCCGGTATGGGAAGTTAGGGTTGTCTTTGCTTCACTTATCGAGACAGCCAGCATGTCTGTCTGTGCTGTGTAGTAGCACTTTTAGCCAGCGGCGGAGCTTCAGCAACCTGATGGGTTGAGGTTCTGTCCCCGACCAGCGTGCCTTCTATAGCTCAGCTGGTAGAGCGGAGGACTGTAGGTGGCAAGTTGGCAATCCTTAGGTCGCTGGTTCGACTCCGGCTCGAAGGAGGTCGTTTTCACGCGCAAACATTTCCGACGCCGTCAGCGCTTGAGTTTGTGGTGCGGCATTTTGCAATCACGACCGCGGCTGGAGGGCAAAAGCTCATTCCCTGACCGGGAATCGAACCCGGGCCGCGGCGGTGAGAGCGCCGAATCCTAACCACTAGACCACCAGGGAAGGTCTGTTGACTCCTTCCCCTCAAGCCCGGCTGTGGGCCTCTACCAGATTTTCCAGCAAGACCACTAAGGCTTGTATTTTCCTCCAGGAGAGGAGACGTCTCTGACCCTGGATCCCAGTTCTTCCGCTGAGAAACTGTCACAGGCTCTGTAGGAATATCCTAACAACACCACAACTTGCCATGAAAACAAAGCAACCGAGATCCCCAACATGTGAGGCCTCCATCTCCAAGGTTTTAACAGCAGGCCCCTCATCGGACCCCTTCCTGACGTTGGCTCCAGGCCTGTTAATGGCATGAGAAAAAGTAGATGTCATGACAGGCCTCTGCCCAGTCGAACACCAACAGGTCCCGTGTAAGCTCAGGGACACCCGATTGGTGGGCCAGTGGCGCAATGGATAACTGAATTCCTGACGTTGAATTCAGTAAACAATCCCTTCGGATCATTCCCATGTTCTTAAAGGGGGCGGTCACACACTAAAAGCCAAAGGGCCTGCTCCAGGCGGGAGGAAGATCCCATATGGTCTAGCGGTCAGGATTCCTGGTTTTCACCAGATTTTCCAGCAAGACCACTAAGGCTTGTATTTTCCTCCAGGAGAGGAGACGTCTCTGACCCTGGATCCCAGTTCTTCCGCTGAGAAACTGTCACAGGCTCTGTAGGAATATCCTAACAACACCACAACTTGCCATGAAAACAAAGCAACCGAGATCCCCAACATGTGAGGCCTCCATCTCCAAGGTTTTAACAGCAGGCCCCTCATCGGACCCCTGGCTCCAGGCCTGTTAATGGCATGAGAAAAAGTAGATGTCATGACAGGCCTCTGCCCAGTCGAACACCAACAGGTCCCGTGTAAGCTCAGGGACACCCGATTGGTGGGCCAGTGGCGCAATGGATAACGCGTCTGACTACGGATCAGAAGATTCTAGGTTCGACTCCTGGCTGGCTCGCTCTGCCTCTTTTGCTTCGCTGTCAGCCCATAGCCGTTTTTATTATTTCGTTTTATTAGCCCATAGTTTTTGTTATTATTATTATTGGATTGGTTGATTAATATAAAAAATTGACAGTCCAACAATAGGCTGCTTTGTCAGTGGGATAACAGTTACCATACATTACCATGCGTCTTTTCAAATGCATTGCATGAGTACTGTCACAAGGACCTTGCTTTACGACCAGTTTATAGTGTCTTTTATGCCATCGCAGGAATGGCAGGAAACTGAACCCCCTGGGCGAGGCAAAGGAGAGCTCCCTCTGGTGAGCCTGGTGAAATTGAATTCAGTAAACAATCCCTTCGGTTCATTCCCATGTTCTTAAAGGGGGCGGTCACACACTAAAAGCCAAAGGGCCTGCTCCAGGCGGGAGGAAGATCCCATATGGTCTAGCGGTCAGGATTCCTGGTTTTCACCCAGGCGGCCCGGGTTCGACTCCCGGTATGGGAAGTTAGGGTTGTCTTTGCTTCACTTATCGAGACAGCCAGCACGTCTGTCTGTGCTGTGTAGTAGCACTTTTAGCCAGCGGCGGAGCTTCAGCAACCTGATGGGTTGAGGTTCTGTCCCCGACCAGCGTGCCTTCTATAGCTCAGCTGGTAGAGCGGAGGACTGTAGGTGGCAAGTTGGCAATCCTTAGGTCGCTGGTTCGACTCCGGCTCGAAGGAGGTCGTTTTCACGCGCAAACCTTTCCGACGCCGTCAGCGCTTGAGTTTGTGGTGCGGCATTTTGCAATCACGACCGCGGCTGGAGGGCAAAAGCTCATTCCCTGACCGGGAATCGAACCCGGGCCGCGGCGGTGAGAGCGCCGAATCCTAACCACTAGACCACCAGGGAAGGTCTGTTGACTCCTTCCCCTCAAGCCCGGCTGTGGGCCTCTACCAGATTTTCCAGCAAGACCACTAAGGCTTGTATTTTCCTCCAGGAGAGGAGACGTCTCTGACCCTGGATCCCAGTTCTTCCGCTGAGAAACTGTCACAGGCTCTGTAGGAATATCCTAACAACACCACAACTTGCCATGAAAACAAAGCAACCGAGATCCCCAACATGTGAGGCCTCCATCTCCAAGGTTTTTACAGCAGGCCCCTCATCGGACCCCTGGCTCCAGGCCTGTTAATGGCATGAGAAAAAGTAGATGTCATGACAGGCCTCTGCCCAGTCGAACACCAACAGGTCCCGTGTAAGCTCAGGGACACCCGATTGGTGGGCCAGTGGCGCAGTGGATAACTGAATTCCTGACGTTGAATTCAGTAAACAATCCCTTCGGATCATTCCCATGTTCTTAAAGGGGGCGGTCACACACTAAAAGCCAAAGGGCCTGCTCCAGGCGGGAGGAAGATCCCATATGGTCTAGCGGTCAGGATTCCTGGTTTTCACCAGATTTTCCAGCAAGACCACTAAGGCTTGTATTTTCCTCCAGGAGAGGAGACGTCTCTGACCCTGGATCCCAGTTCTTCCGCTGAGAAACTGTCACAGGCTCTGTAGGAATATCCTAACAACACCACAACTTGCCATGAAAACAAAGCAACCGAGATCCCCAACATGTGAGGCCTCCATCTCCAAGGTTTTAACAGCAGGCCCCTCATCGGACCCCTGGCTCCAGGCCTGTTAATGGCATGAGAAAAAGTAGATGTCATGACAGGCCTCTGCCCAGTCGAACACCAACAGGTCCCGTGTAAGCTCAGGGACACCCGATTGGTGGGCCAGTGGCGCAATGGATAACGCGTCTGACTACGGATCAGAAGATTCTAGGTTCGACTCCTGGCTGGCTCGCTCTGCCTCTTTTGCTTCGCTGTCAGCCCATAGCCGTTTTTATTATTTCGTTTTATTAGCCCATAGTTTTTGTTATTATTATTATTGGATTGGTTGATTAATATAAAAAATTGACAGTCCAACAATAGGCTGCTTTGTCAGTGGGATAACAGTTACCATACATTACCATGCGTCTTTTCAAATGCATTGCATGAGTACTGTCACAAGGACCTTGCTTTACGACCAGTTTATAGTGTCTTTTATGCCATCGCAGGAATGGCAGGAAACTGAACCCCCTGGGCGAGGCAAAGGAGAGCTCCCTCTGGTGAGCCTGGTGAAATTGAATTCAGTAAACAATCCCTTCGGTTCATTCCCATGTTCTTAAAGGGGGCGGTCACACACTAAAAGCCAAAGGGCCTGCTCCAGGCGGGAGGAAGATCCCATATGGTCTAGCGGTCAGGATTCCTGGTTTTCACCCAGGCGGCCCGGGTTCGACTCCCGGTATGGGAAGTTAGGGTTGTCTTTGCTTCACTTATCGAGACAGCCAGCACGTCTGTCTGTGCTGTGTAGTAGCACTTTTAGCCAGCGGCGGAGGTTCAGCAACCTGATGGGTTGAGGTTCTGTCCCCGACCAGCGTGCCTTCGATAGCTCAGCTGGTAGAGCGGAGGACTGTAGGTGGCAAGTTGGCAATCCTTAGGTCGCTGGTTCGACTCCGGCTCGAAGGAGGTCGTTTTCACGCGCAAACATTTCCGACGCCGTCAGCGCTTGAGTTTGTGGTGCGGCATTTTGCAATCACGACCGCGGCTGGAGGGCAAAAGCTCATTCCCTGACCGGGAATCGAACCCGGGCCGCGGCGGTGAGAGCGCCGAATCCTAACCACTAGACCACCAGGGAAGGTCTGTTGACTCCTTCCCCTCAAGCCCGGCTGTGGGCCTCTACCAGATTTTCCAGCAAGACCACTAAGGCTTGTATTTTCCTCCAGGAGAGGAGACGTCTCTGACCCTGGATCCCAGTTCTTCCGCTGAGAAACTGTCACAGGCTCTGTAGGAATATCCTAACAACACCACAACTTGCCATGAAAACAAAGCAACCGAGATCCCCAACATGTGAGGCCTCCATCTCCAAGGTTTTAACAGCAGGCCCCTCATCGGACCCCTTCCTGACGTTGGCTCCAGGCCTGTTAATGGCATGAGAAAAAGTAGATGTCATGACAGGCCTCTGCCCAGTCGAACACCAACAGGTCCCGTGTAAGCTCAGGGACACCCGATTGGTGGGCCAGTGGCGCAATGGATAACTGAATTCCTGACGTTGAATTCAGTAAACAATCCCTTCGGATCATTCCCATGTTCTTAAAGGGGGCGGTCACACACTAAAAGCCAAAGGGCCTGCTCCAGGCGGGAGGAAGATCCCATATGGTCTAGCGGTCAGGATTCCTGGTTTTCACCAGATTTTCCAGCAAGACCACTAAGGCTTGTATTTTCCTCCAGGAGAGGAGACGTCTCTGACCCTGGATCCCAGTTCTTCCGCTGAGAAACTGTCACAGGCTCTGTAGGAATATCCTAACAACACCACAACTTGCCATGAAAACAAAGCAACCGAGATCCCCAACATGTGAGGCCTCCATCTCCAAGGTTTTAACAGCAGGCCCCTCATCGGACCCCTGGCTCCAGGCCTGTTAATGGCATGAGAAAAAGTAGATGTCATGACAGGCCTCTGCCCAGTCGAACACCAACAGGTCCCGTGTAAGCTCAGGGACACCCGATTGGTGGGCCAGTGGCGCAATGGATAACGCGTCTGACTACGGATCAGAAGATTCTAGGTTCGACTCCTGGCTGGCTCGCTCTGCCTCTTTTGCTTCGCTGTCAGCCCATAGCCGTTTTTATTATTTCGTTTTATTAGCCCATAGTTTTTGTTATTATTATTATTGGATTGGTTGATTAATATAAAAAATTGACAGTCCAACAATAGGCTGCTTTGTCAGTGGGATAACAGTTACCATACATTACCATGCGTCTTTTCAAATGCATTGCATGAGTACTGTCACAAGGACCTTGCTTTACGACCAGTTTATAGTGTCTTTTATGCCATCGCAGGAATGGCAGGAAACTGAACCCCCTGGGCGAGGCAAAGGAGAGCTCCCTCTGGTGAGCCTGGTGAAATTGAATTCAGTAAACAATCCCTTCGGTTCATTCCCATGTTCTTAAAGGGGGCGGTCACACACTAAAAGCCAAAGGGCCTGCTCCAGGCGGGAGGAAGATCCCATATGGTCTAGCGGTCAGGATTCCTGGTTTTCACCCAGGCGGCCCGGGTTCGACTCCCGGTATGGGAAGTTAGGGTTGTCTTTGCTTCACTTATCGAGACAGCCAGCACGTCTGTCTGTGCTGTGTAGTAGCACTTTTAGCCAGCGGCGGAGCTTCAGCAACCTGATGGGTTGAGGTTCTGTCCCCGACCAGCGTGCCTTCTATAGCTCAGCTGGTAGAGCGGAGGACTGTAGGTGGCAAGTTGGCAATCCTTAGGTCGCTGGTTCGACTCCGGCTCGAAGGAGGTCGTTTTCACGCGCAAACCTTTCCGACGCCGTCAGCGCTTGAGTTTGTGGTGCGGCATTTTGCAATCACGACCGCGGCTGGAGGGCAAAAGCTCATTCCCTGACCGGGAATCGAACCCGGGCCGCGGCGGTGAGAGCGCCGAATCCTAACCACTAGACCACCAGGGAAGGTCTGTTGACTCCTTCCCCTCAAGCCCGGCTGTGGGCCTCTACCAGATTTTCCAGCAAGACCACTAAGGCTTGTATTTTCCTCCAGGAGAGGAGACGTCTCTGACCCTGGATCCCAGTTCTTCCGCTGAGAAACTGTCACAGGCTCTGTAGGAATATCCTAACAACACCACAACTTGCCATGAAAACAAAGCAACCGAGATCCCCAACATGTGAGGCCTCCATCTCCAAGGTTTTTACAGCAGGCCCCTCATCGGACCCCTGGCTCCAGGCCTGTTAATGGCATGAGAAAAAGTAGATGTCATGACAGGCCTCTGCCCAGTCGAACACCAACAGGTCCCGTGTAAGCTCAGGGACACCCGATTGGTGGGCCAGTGGCGCAGTGGATAACTGAATTCCTGACGTTGAATTCAGTAAACAATCCCTTCGGATCATTCCCATGTTCTTAAAGGGGGCGGTCACACACTAAAAGCCAAAGGGCCTGCTCCAGGCGGGAGGAAGATCCCATATGGTCTAGCGGTCAGGATTCCTGGTTTTCACCAGATTTTCCAGCAAGACCACTAAGGCTTGTATTTTCCTCCAGGAGAGGAGACGTCTCTGACCCTGGATCCCAGTTCTTCCGCTGAGAAACTGTCACAGGCTCTGTAGGAATATCCTAACAACACCACAACTTGCCATGAAAACAAAGCAACCGAGATCCCCAACATGTGAGGCCTCCATCTCCAAGGTTTTAACAGCAGGCCCCTCATCGGACCCCTGGCTCCAGGCCTGTTAATGGCATGAGAAAAAGTAGATGTCATGACAGGCCTCTGCCCAGTCGAACACCAACAGGTCCCGTGTAAGCTCAGGGACACCCGATTGGTGGGCCAGTGGCGCAATGGATAACGCGTCTGACTACGGATCAGAAGATTCTAGGTTCGACTCCTGGCTGGCTCGCTCTGCCTCTTTTGCTTCGCTGTCAGCCCATAGCCGTTTTTATTATTTCGTTTTATTAGCCCATAGTTTTTGTTATTATTATTATTGGATTGGTTGATTAATATAAAAAATTGACAGTCCAACAATAGGCTGCTTTGTCAGTGGGATAACAGTTACCATACATTACCATGCGTCTTTTCAAATGCATTGCATGAGTACTGTCACAAGGACCTTGCTTTACGACCAGTTTATAGTGTCTTTTATGCCATCGCAGGAATGGCAGGAAACTGAACCCCCTGGGCGAGGCAAAGGAGAGCTCCCTCTGGTGAGCCTGGTGAAATTGAATTCAGTAAACAATCCCTTCGGTTCATTCCCATGTTCTTAAAGGGGGCGGTCACACACTAAAAGCCAAAGGGCCTGCTCCAGGCGGGAGGAAGATCCCATATGGTCTAGCGGTCAGGATTCCTGGTTTTCACCCAGGCGGCCCGGGTTCGACTCCCGGTATGGGAAGTTAGGGTTGTCTTTGCTTCACTTATCGAGACAGCCAGCACGTCTGTCTGTGCTGTGTAGTAGCACTTTTAGCCAGCGGCGGAGCTTCAGCAACCTGATGGGTTGAGGTTCTGTCCCCGACCAGCGTGCCTTGGATAGCTCAGCTGGTAGAGCGGAGGACTGTAGGTGGCAAGTTGGCAATCCTTAGGTCGCTGGTTCGACTCCGGCTCGAAGGAGGTCGTTTTCACGCGCAAACATTTCCGACGCCGTCAGCGCTTGAGTTTGTGGTGCGGCATTTTGCAATCACGTCCGCGGCTGGAGGGCAAAAGCTCATTCCCTGACCGGGAATCGAACCCGGGCCGCGGCGGTGAGAGCGCCGAATCCTAACCACTAGACCACCAGGGAAGGTCTGTTGACTCCTTCCCCTCAAGCCCGGCTGTGGGCCTCTACCAGATTTTCCAGCAAGACCACTAAGGCTTGTATTTTCCTCCAGGAGAGGAGACGTCTCTGACCCTGGATCCCAGTTCTTCCGCTGAGAAACTGTCACAGGCTCTGTAGGAATATCCTAACAACACCACAACTTGCCATGAAAACAAAGCAACCGAGATCCCCAACATGTGAGGCCTCCATCTCCAAGGTTTTAACAGCAGGCCCCTCATCGGACCCCTTCCTGACGTTGGCTCCAGGCCTGTTAATGGCATGAGAAAAAGTAGATGTCATGACAGGCCTCTGCCCAGTCGAACACCAACAGGTCCCGTGTAAGCTCAGGGACACCCGATTGGTGGGCCAGTGGCGCAATGGATAACTGAATTCCTGACGTTGAATTCAGTAAACAATCCCTTCGGATCATTCCCATGTTCTTAAAGGGGGCGGTCACACACTAAAAGCCAAAGGGCCTGCTCCAGGCGGGAGGAAGATCCCATATGGTCTAGCGGTCAGGATTCCTGGTTTTCACCAGATTTTCCAGCAAGACCACTAAGGCTTGTATTTTCCTCCAGGAGAGGAGACGTCTCTGACCCTGGATCCCTGTTCTTCCGCTGAGAAACTGTCACAGGCTCTGTAGGAATATCCTAACAACACCACAACTTGCCAAGAAAACAAAGCAACCGAGATCCCCAACATGTGAGGCCTCCATCTCCAAGGTTTTTACAGCAGGCCCCTCATCGGACCCCTGGCTCCAGGCCTGTTAATGGCATGAGAAAAAGTAGATGTCATGACAGGCCTCTGCCCAGTCGAACACCAACAGGTCCCGTGTAAGCTCAGGGACACCCGATTGGTGGGCCAGTGGCGCAATGGATAACTGAATTCCTGACGTTGAATTCAGTAAACAATCCCTTCGGATCATTCCCATGTTCTTAAAGGGGGCGGTCACACACTAAAAGCCAAAGGGCCTGCTCCAGGCGGGAGGAAGATCCCATATGGTCTAGCGGTCAGGATTCCTGGTTTTCACCAGATTTTCCAGCAAGACCACTAAGGCTTGTATTTTCCTCCAGGAGAGGAGACGTCTCTGACCCTGGAACCCAGTTCTTCCGCTGAGAAACTGTCACAGGCTCTGTAGGAATATCCTAACAACACCACAACTTGCCATGAAAACAAAGCAACCGAGATCCCCAACATGTGAGGCCTCCATCTCCAAGGTTTTAACAGCAGGCCCCTCATCGGACCCCTGGCTCCAGGCCTGTTAATGGCATGAGAAAAAGTAGATGTCATGACAGGCCTCTGCCCAGTCGAACACCAACAGGTCCCGTGTAAGCTCAGGGACACCCGATTGGTGGGCCAGTGGCGCAATGGATAACGCGTCTGATTACGGATCAGAAGATTCTAGGTTCGACTCCTGGCTGGCTCGCTCTGCCTCTTTTGCTTCGCTGTCAGCCCATAGCCGTTTTTATTATTTCGTTTTATTAGCCCATAGTTTTTGTTATTATTATTATTGGATTGGTTGATTAATATAAAAAATTGACAGTCCAACAATAGGCTGCTTTGTCAGTGGGATAACAGTTACCATACATTACCATGCGTCTTTTCAAATGCATTGCATGAGTACTGTCACAAGGACCTTGCTTTACGACCAGTTTATAGTGTCTTTTATGCCATCGCAGGAATGGCAGGAAACTGAACCCCCTGGGCGAGGCAAAGGAGAGCTCCCTCTGGTGAGCCTGGTGAAATTGAATTCAGTAAACAATCCCTTCGGTTCATTCCCATGTTCTTAAAGGGGGCGGTCACACACTAAAAGCCAAAGGGCCTGCTCCAGGCGGGAGGAAGATCCCATATGGTCTAGCGGTCAGGATTCCTGGTTTTCACCCAGGCGGCCCGGGTTCGACTCCCGGTATGGGAAGTTAGGGTTGTCTTTGCTTCACTTATCGAGACAGCCAGCACGTCTGTCTGTGCGTAGTAGCACTTTTAGCCAGCGGCGGAGCTTCAGCAACCTGATGGGTTGAGGTTCTGTCCCCTACCAGCGCGCCTTCGATAGCTCAGCTGGTAGAGCGGAGGACTGTAGGTGGCAAGTTGGCAATCCTTAGGTCGCTGGTTCGACTCCGGCTCGAAGGAGGTCGTTTTCACGCGCAAACATTTCCGACGCCGTCAGCGCTTGAGTTTGTGGTGCGGCATTTTGCAATCACGACCGCCGCTGGAGGGCAAAAGCTCATTCCCTGACCGGGAATCGAACCCAGGCCGCGGCGGTGAGAGCGCCGAATCCTAACCACTAGACCACCAGGGAAGGTCTGTTGACTCCTTCCCCTCAAGCCCGGCTGTGGGCCTCTACCAGATTTTCCAGCAAGACCACTAAGGCTTGTATTTTCCTCCAGGAGAGGAGACGTCTCTGACCCTGGATCCCAGTTCTTCCGCTGAGAAACTGTCACAGGCTCTGTAGGAATATCCTAACAACACCACAACTTGCCATGAAAACAAAGCAACCGAGATCCCCAACATGTGAGGCCTCCATCTCCAAGGTTTTTACAGCAGGCCCCTCATCGGACCCCTGGCTCCAGGCCTGTTAATGGCATGAGAAAAAGTAGATGTCATGACAGGCCTCTGCCCAGTCGAACACCAACAGGTCCCGTGTAAGCTCAGGGACACCCGATTGGTGGGCCAGTGGCGCAGTGGATAACTGAATTCCTGACGTTGAATTCAGTAAACAATCCCTTCGGATCATTCCCATGTTCTTAAAGGGGGCGGTCACACACTAAAAGCCAAAGGGCCTGCTCCAGGCGGGAGGAAGATCCCATATGGTCTAGCGGTCAGGATTCCTGGTTTTCACCAGATTTTCCAGCAAGACCACTAAGGCTTGTATTTTCCTCCAGGAGAGGAGACGTCTCTGACCCTGGATCCCAGTTCTTCCGCTGAGAAACTGTCACAGGCTCTGTAGGAATATCCTAACAACACCACAACTTGCCATGAAAACAAAGCAACCGACATTCCCAACATGTGAGGCCTCCATCTCCAAGGTTTTAACAGCAGGCCCCTCATCGGACCCCTGGCTCCAGGCCTGTTAATGGCATGAGAAAAAGTAGATGTCATGACAGGCCTCTGCCCAGTCGAACACCAACAGGTCCCGTGTAAGCTCAGGGACACCCGATTGGTGGGCCAGTGGCGCAATGGATAACGCGTCTGACTACGGATCAGAAGATTCTAGGTTCGACTCCTGGCTGGCTCGCTCTGCCTCTGTTGCTTCGCTGTCAGCCCATAGCCGTTTTTATTATTTCGTTTTATTAGCCCATAGTTTTTGTTATTATTATTATTGGATTGGTTGATTAATATAAAAAATTGACAGTCCAACAATAGGCTGCTTTGTCAGTGGGATAACAGTTACCATACATTACCATGCGTCTTTTCAAATGCATTGCATGAGTACTGTCACAAGGACCTTGCTTTACAACCAGTTTATAGTGTCTTTTATGCCATCGCAGGAATGGCAGGAAACTGAACCCCCTGGGCGAGGCAAAGGAGAGCTCCCTCTGGTGAGCCTGGTGAAATTGAATTCAGTAAACAATCCCTTCGGTTCATTCCCATGTTATTAAAGGGGGCGGTCACACACTAAAAGCCAAAGGGCCTGCTCCAGGCGGGAGGAAGATCCCATATGGTCTAGCGGTCAGGATTCCTGGTTTTCACCCAGGCGGCCCGGGTTCGACTCCCGGTATGGGAAGTTAGGGTTGTCTTTGCTTCACTTATCGAGACAGCCAGCACGTCTGTCTGTGCTGTGTAGTAGCACTTTTAGCCAGCGGCGGAGCTTCAGCAACCTGATGGGTTGAGGTTCTGTCCCCGACCAGCGTGCCTTCGATAGCTCAGCTGGTAGAGCGGAGGACTGTAGGTGGCAAGTTGGCAATCCTTAGGTCGCTGGTTCGACTCCGGCTCGAAGGAGGTCGTTTTCACGCGCAAACATTTCCGACGCCGTCAGCTGAGCTATCGAAGGCACGCTGGTCGGGGACAGAACCTCAACCCATCAGGTTGCTGAAGCTCCGCCGCTGGCTAAAAGTGCTACTACACAGCACAGACAGACGTGCTGGCTGTCTCGATAAGTGAAGCAAAGAGTTTGAGTTTGTGGTGCGGCATTTTGCAATCACGACCGCGGCTGGAGGGCAAAAGCTCATTCCCTGACCGGGAATCGAACCCGGGCCGCGGCGGTGAGAGCGCCGAATCCTAACCACTAGACCACCAGGGAAGGTCTGTTGACTCCTTCCCCTCAAGCCCGGCTGTGGGCCTCTACCAGATTTTCCAGCAAGACCACTAAGGCTTGTATTTTCCTCCAGGAGAGGAGACGTCTCTGACCCTGGATCCCAGTTCTTCCGCTGAGAAACTGTCACAGGCTCTGTAGGAATATCCTAACAACACCACAACTTGCCATGAAAACAAAGCAACCGAGATCCCCAACATGTGAGGCCTCCATCTCCAAGGTTTTAACAGCAGGCCCCTCATCGGACCCCTTCCTGACGTTGGCTCCAGGCCTGTTAATGGCATGAGAAAAAGTAGATGTCATGACAGGCCTCTGCCCAGTCGAACACCAACAGGTCCCGTGTAAGCTCAGGGACACCCGATTGGTGGGCCAGTGGCGCAATGGATAACTGAATTCCTGACGTTGAATTCAGTAAACAATCCCTTCGGATCATTCCCATGTTCTTAAAGGGGGCGGTCACACACTAAAAGCCAAAGGGCCTGCTCCAGGCGGGAGGAAGATCCCATATGGTCTAGCGGTCAGGATTCCTGGTTTTCACCAGATTTTCCAGCAAGACCACTAAGGCTTGTATTTTCCTCCAGGAGAGGAGACGTCTCTGACCCTGGATCCCTGTTCTTCCGCTGAGAAACTGTCACAGGCTCTGTAGGAATATCCTAACAACACCACAACTTGCCAAGAAAACAAAGCAACCGAGATCCCCAACATGTGAGGCCTCCATCTCCAAGGTTTTTACAGCAGGCCCCTCATCGGACCCCTGGCTCCAGGCCTGTTAATGGCATGAGAAAAAGTAGATGTCATGACAGGCCTCTGCCCAGTCGAACACCAACAGGTCCCGTGTAAGCTCAGGGACACCCGATTGGTGGGCCAGTGGCGCAATGGATAACTGAATTCCTGACGTTGAATTCAGTAAACAATCCCTTCGGATCATTCCCATGTTCTTAAAGGGGGCGGTCACACACTAAAAGCCAAAGGGCCTGCTCCAGGCGGGAGGAAGATCCCATATGGTCTAGCGGTCAGGATTCCTGGTTTTCACCAGATTTTCCAGCAAGACCACTAAGGCTTGTATTTTCCTCCAGGAGAGGAGACGTCTCTGACCCTGGATCCCAGTTCTTCCGCTGAGAAACTGTCACAGGCTCTGTAGGAATATCCTAACAACACCACAACTTGCCATGAAAACAAAGCAACCGAGATCCCCAACATGTGAGGCCTCCATCTCCAAGGTTTTAACAGCAGGCCCCTCATCGGACCCCTGGCTCCAGGCCTGTTAATGGCATGAGAAAAAGTAGATGTCATGACAGGCCTCTGCCCAGTCGAACACCAACAGGTCCCGTGTAAGCTCAGGGACACCCGATTGGTGGGCCAGTGGCGCAATGGATAACGCGTCTGACTACGGATCAGAAGATTCTAGGTTCGACTCCTGGCTGGCTCGCTCTGCCTCTTTTGCTTCGCTGTCAGCCCATAGCCGTTTTTATTATTTCGTTTTATTAGCCCATAGTTTTTGTTATTATTATTATTGGATTGGTTGATTAATATAAAAAATTGACAGTCCAACAATAGGCTGCTTTGTCAGTGGGATAACAGTTACCATACATTACCATGCGTCTTTTCAAATGCATTGCATGAGTACTGTCACAAGGACCTTGCTTTACGACCAGTTTATAGTGTCTTTTATGCCATCGCAGGAATGGCAGGAAACTGAACCCCCTGGGCGAGGCAAAGGAGAGCTCCCTCTGGTGAGCCTGGTGAAATTGAATTCAGTAAACAATCCCTTCGGTTCATTCCCATGTTCTTAAAGGGGGCGGTCACACACTAAAAGCCAAAGGGCCTGCTCCAGGCGGGAGGAAGATCCCATATGGTCTAGCGGTCAGGATTCCTGGTTTTCACCCAGGCGGCCCGGGTTCGACTCCCGGTATGGGAAGTTAGGGTTGTCTTTGCTTCACTTATCGAGACAGCCAGCACGTCTGTCTGTGCTGTGTAGTAGCACTTTTAGCCAGCGGCGGAGCTTCAGCAACCTGATGGGTTGAGGTTCTGTCCCCGACCAGCGTGCCTTCTATAGCTCAGCTGGTAGAGCGGAGGACTGTAGGTGGCAAGTTGGCAATCCTTAGGTCGCTGGTTCGACTCCGGCTCGAAGGAGGTCGTTTTCACGCGCAAACCTTTCCGACGCCGTCAGCGCTTGAGTTTGTGGTGCGGCATTTTGCAATCACGACCGCGGCTGGAGGGCAAAAGCTCATTCCCTGACCGGGAATCGAACCCGGGCCGCGGCGGTGAGAGCGCCGAATCCTAACCACTAGACCACCAGGGAAGGTCTGTTGACTCCTTCCCCTCAAGCCCGGCTGTGGGCCTCTACCAGATTTTCCAGCAAGACCACTAAGGCTTGTATTTTCCTCCAGGAGAGGAGACGTCTCTGACCCTGGATCCCAGTTCTTCCGCTGAGAAACTGTCACAGGCTCTGTAGGAATATCCTAACAACACCACAACTTGCCATGAAAACAAAGCAACCGAGATCCCCAACATGTGAGGCCTCCATCTCCAAGGTTTTTACAGCAGGCCCCTCATCGGACCCCTGGCTCCAGGCCTGTTAATGGCATGAGAAAAAGTAGATGTCATGACAGGCCTCTGCCCAGTCGAACACCAACAGGTCCCGTGTAAGCTCAGGGACACCCGATTGGTGGGCCAGTGGCGCAGTGGATAACTGAATTCCTGACGTTGAATTCAGTAAACAATCCCTTCGGATCATTCCCATGTTCTTAAAGGGGGCGGTCACACACTAAAAGCCAAAGGGCCTGCTCCAGGCGGGAGGAAGATCCCATATGGTCTAGCGGTCAGGATTCCTGGTTTTCACCAGATTTTCCAGCAAGACCACTAAGGCTTGTATTTTCCTCCAGGAGAGGAGACGTCTCTGACCCTGGATCCCAGTTCTTCCGCTGAGAAACTGTCACAGGCTCTGTAGGAATATCCTAACAACACCACAACTTGCCATGAAAACAAAGCAACCGAGATCCCCAACATGTGAGGCCTCCATCTCCAAGGTTTTAACAGCAGGCCCCTCATCGGACCCCTGGCTCCAGGCCTGTTAATGGCATGAGAAAAAGTAGATGTCATGACAGGCCTCTGCCCAGTCGAACACCAACAGGTCCCGTGTAAGCTCAGGGACACCCGATTGGTGGGCCAGTGGCGCAATGGATAACGCGTCTGACTACGGATCAGAAGATTCTAGGTTCGACTCCTGGCTGGCTCGCTCTGCCTCTTTTGCTTCGCTGTCAGCCCATAGCCGTTTTTATTATTTCGTTTTATTAGCCCATAGTTTTTGTTATTATTATTATTGGATTGGTTGATTAATATAAAAAATTGACAGTCCAACAATAGGCTGCTTTGTCAGTGGGATAACAGTTACCATACATTACCATGCGTCTTTTCAAATGCATTGCATGAGTACTGTCACAAGGACCTTGCTTTACGACCAGTTTATAGTGTCTTTTATGCCATCGCAGGAATGGCAGGAAACTGAACCCCCTGGGCGAGGCAAAGGAGAGCTCCCTCTGGTGAGCCTGGTGAAATTGAATTCAGTAAACAATCCCTTCGGTTCATTCCCATGTTCTTAAAGGGGGCGGTCACACACTAAAAGCCAAAGGGCCTGCTCCAGGCGGGAGGAAGATCCCATATGGTCTAGCGGTCAGGATTCCTGGTTTTCACCCAGGCGGCCCGGGTTCGACTTCCTGACGTTGAATTCAGTAAACAATCCCTTCGGATCATTCCCATGTTCTTAAAGGGGGCGGTCACACACTAAAAGCCAAAGGGCCTGCTCCAGGCGGGAGGAAGATCCCATATGGTCTAGCGGTCAGGATTCCTGGTTTTCACCAGATTTTCCAGCAAGACCACTAAGGCTTGTATTTTCCTCCAGGAGAGGAGACGTCTCTGACCCTGGATCCCAGTTCTTCCGCTGAGAAACTGTCACAGGCTCTGTAGGAATATCCTAACAACACCACAACTTGCCATGAAAACAAAGCAACCGAGATCCCCAACATGTGAGGCCTCCATCTCCAAGGTTTTTACAGCAGGCCCCTCATCGGACCCCTGGCTCCAGGCCTGTTAATGGCATGAGAAAAAGTAGATGTCATGACAGGCCTCTGCCCAGTCGAACACCAACAGGTCCCGTGTAAGCTCAGGGACACCCGATTGGTGGGCCAGTGGCGCAATGGATAACTGAATTCCTGACGTTGAATTCAGTAAACAATCCCTTCGGATCATTCCCATGTTCTTAAAGGGGGCGGTCACACACTAAAAGCCAAAGGGCCTGCTCCAGGCGGGAGGAAGATCCCATATGGTCTAGCGGTCAGGATTCCTGGTTTTCACCCAGGCGGCCCGGGTTCGACTCCCGGTATGGGAAGTTAGGGTTGTCTTTGCTTCACTTATCGAGACAGCCAGCATGTCTGTCTGTGCTGTGTAGTAGCACTTTTAGCCAGCGGCGGAGCTTCAGCAACCTGATGGGTTGAGGTTCTGTCCCCGACCAGCGTGCCTTCTATAGCTCAGCTGGTAGAGCGGAGGACTGTAGGTGGCAAGTTGGCAATCCTTAGGTCGCTGGTTCGACTCCGGCTCGAAGGAGGTCGTTTTCACGCGCAAACATTTCCGACGCCGTCAGCGCTTGAGTTTGTGGTGCGGCATTTTGCAATCACGACCGCGGCTGGAGGGCAAAAGCTCATTCCCTGACCGGGAATCGAACCCGGGCCGCGGCGGTGAGAGCGCCGAATCCTAACCACTAGACCACCAGGGAAGGTCTGTTGACTCCTTCCCCTCAAGCCCGGCTGTGGGCCTCTACCAGATTTTCCAGCAAGACCACTAAGGCTTGTATTTTCCTCCAGGAGAGGAGACGTCTCTGACCCTGGATCCCAGTTCTTCCGCTGAGAAACTGTCACAGGCTCTGTAGGAATATCCTAACAACACCACAACTTGCCATGAAAACAAAGCAACCGAGATCCCCAACATGTGAGGCCTCCATCTCCAAGGTTTTAACAGCAGGCCCCTCATCGGACCCCTTCCTGACGTTGGCTCCAGGCCTGTTAATGGCATGAGAAAAAGTAGATGTCATGACAGGCCTCTGCCCAGTCGAACACCAACAGGTCCCGTGTAAGCTCAGGGACACCCGATTGGTGGGCCAGTGGCGCAATGGATAACTGAATTCCTGACGTTGAATTCAGTAAACAATCCCTTCGGATCATTCCCATGTTCTTAAAGGGGGCGGTCACACACTAAAAGCCAAAGGGCCTGCTCCAGGCGGGAGGAAGATCCCATATGGTCTAGCGGTCAGGATTCCTGGTTTTCACCAGATTTTCCAGCAAGACCACTAAGGCTTGTATTTTCCTCCAGGAGAGGAGACGTCTCTGACCCTGGATCCCAGTTCTTCCGCTGAGAAACTGTCACAGGCTCTGTAGGAATATCCTAACAACACCACAACTTGCCATGAAAACAAAGCAACCGAGATCCCCAACATGTGAGGCCTCCATCTCCAAGGTTTTAACAGCAGGCCCCTCATCGGACCCCTGGCTCCAGGCCTGTTAATGGCATGAGAAAAAGTAGATGTCATGACAGGCCTCTGCCCAGTCGAACACCAACAGGTCCCGTGTAAGCTCAGGGACACCCGATTGGTGGGCCAGTGGCGCAATGGATAACGCGTCTGACTACGGATCAGAAGATTCTAGGTTCGACTCCTGGCTGGCTCGCTCTGCCTCTTTTGCTTCGCTGTCAGCCCATAGCCGTTTTTATTATTTCGTTTTATTAGCCCATAGTTTTTGTTATTATTATTATTGGATTGGTTGATTAATATAAAAAATTGACAGTCCAACAATAGGCTGCTTTGTCAGTGGGATAACAGTTACCATACATTACCATGCGTCTTTTCAAATGCATTGCATGAGTACTGTCACAAGGACCTTGCTTTACGACCAGTTTATAGTGTCTTTTATGCCATCGCAGGAATGGCAGGAAACTGAACCCCCTGGGCGAGGCAAAGGAGAGCTCCCTCTGGTGAGCCTGGTGAAATTGAATTCAGTAAACAATCCCTTCGGTTCATTCCCATGTTCTTAAAGGGGGCGGTCACACACTAAAAGCCAAAGGGCCTGCTCCAGGCGGGAGGAAGATCCCATATGGTCTAGCGGTCAGGATTCCTGGTTTTCACCCAGGCGGCCCGGGTTCGACTCCCGGTATGGGAAGTTAGGGTTGTCTTTGCTTCACTTATCGAGACAGCCAGCACGTCTGTCTGTGCTGTGTAGTAGCACTTTTAGCCAGCGGCGGAGCTTCAGCAACCTGATGGGTTGAGGTTCTGTCCCCGACCAGCGTGCCTTCTATAGCTCAGCTGGTAGAGCGGAGGACTGTAGGTGGCAAGTTGGCAATCCTTAGGTCGCTGGTTCGACTCCGGCTCGAAGGAGGTCGTTTTCACGCGCAAACCTTTCCGACGCCGTCAGCGCTTGAGTTTGTGGTGCGGCATTTTGCAATCACGACCGCGGCTGGAGGGCAAAAGCTCATTCCCTGACCGGGAATCGAACCCGGGCCGCGGCGGTGAGAGCGCCGAATCCTAACCACTAGACCACCAGGGAAGGTCTGTTGACTCCTTCCCCTCAAGCCCGGCTGTGGGCCTCTACCAGATTTTCCAGCAAGACCACTAAGGCTTGTATTTTCCTCCAGGAGAGGAGACGTCTCTGACCCTGGATCCCAGTTCTTCCGCTGAGAAACTGTCACAGGCTCTGTAGGAATATCCTAACAACACCACAACTTGCCATGAAAACAAAGCAACCGAGATCCCCAACATGTGAGGCCTCCATCTCCAAGGTTTTTACAGCAGGCCCCTCATCGGACCCCTGGCTCCAGGCCTGTTAATGGCATGAGAAAAAGTAGATGTCATGACAGGCCTCTGCCCAGTCGAACACCAACAGGTCCCGTGTAAGCTCAGGGACACCCGATTGGTGGGCCAGTGGCGCAGTGGATAACTGAATTCCTGACGTTGAATTCAGTAAACAATCCCTTCGGATCATTCCCATGTTCTTAAAGGGGGCGGTCACACACTAAAAGCCAAAGGGCCTGCTCCAGGCGGGAGGAAGATCCCATATGGTCTAGCGGTCAGGATTCCTGGTTTTCACCAGATTTTCCAGCAAGACCACTAAGGCTTGTATTTTCCTCCAGGAGAGGAGACGTCTCTGACCCTGGATCCCAGTTCTTCCGCTGAGAAACTGTCACAGGCTCTGTAGGAATATCCTAACAACACCACAACTTGCCATGAAAACAAAGCAACCGAGATCCCCAACATGTGAGGCCTCCATCTCCAAGGTTTTAACAGCAGGCCCCTCATCGGACCCCTGGCTCCAGGCCTGTTAATGGCATGAGAAAAAGTAGATGTCATGACAGGCCTCTGCCCAGTCGAACACCAACAGGTCCCGTGTAAGCTCAGGGACACCCGATTGGTGGGCCAGTGGCGCAATGGATAACGCGTCTGACTACGGATCAGAAGATTCTAGGTTCGACTCCTGGCTGGCTCGCTCTGCCTCTTTTGCTTCGCTGTCAGCCCATAGCCGTTTTTATTATTTCGTTTTATTAGCCCATAGTTTTTGTTATTATTATTATTGGATTGGTTGATTAATATAAAAAATTGACAGTCCAACAATAGGCTGCTTTGTCAGTGGGATAACAGTTACCATACATTACCATGCGTCTTTTCAAATGCATTGCATGAGTACTGTCACAAGGACCTTGCTTTACGACCAGTTTATAGTGTCTTTTATGCCATCGCAGGAATGGCAGGAAACTGAACCCCCTGGGCGAGGCAAAGGAGAGCTCCCTCTGGTGAGCCTGGTGAAATTGAATTCAGTAAACAATCCCTTCGGTTCATTCCCATGTTCTTAAAGGGGGCGGTCACACACTAAAAGCCAAAGGGCCTGCTCCAGGCGGGAGGAAGATCCCATATGGTCTAGCGGTCAGGATTCCTGGTTTTCACCCAGGCGGCCCGGGTTCGACTCCCGGTATGGGAAGTTAGGGTTGTCTTTGCTTCACTTATCGAGACAGCCAGCACGTCTGTCTGTGCTGTGTAGTAGCACTTTTAGCCAGCGGCGGAGGTTCAGCAACCTGATGGGTTGAGGTTCTGTCCCCGACCAGCGTGCCTTCGATAGCTCAGCTGGTAGAGCGGAGGACTGTAGGTGGCAAGTTGGCAATCCTTAGGTCGCTGGTTCGACTCCGGCTCGAAGGAGGTCGTTTTCACGCGCAAACATTTCCGACGCCGTCAGCGCTTGAGTTTGTGGTGCGGCATTTTGCAATCACGACCGCGGCTGGAGGGCAAAAGCTCATTCCCTGACCGGGAATCGAACCCGGGCCGCGGCGGTGAGAGCGCCGAATCCTAACCACTAGACCACCAGGGAAGGTCTGTTGACTCCTTCCCCTCAAGCCCGGCTGTGGGCCTCTACCAGATTTTCCAGCAAGACCACTAAGGCTTGTATTTTCCTCCAGGAGAGGAGACGTCTCTGACCCTGGATCCCAGTTCTTCCGCTGAGAAACTGTCACAGGCTCTGTAGGAATATCCTAACAACACCACAACTTGCCATGAAAACAAAGCAACCGAGATCCCCAACATGTGAGGCCTCCATCTCCAAGGTTTTAACAGCAGGCCCCTCATCGGACCCCTTCCTGACGTTGGCTCCAGGCCTGTTAATGGCATGAGAAAAAGTAGATGTCATGACAGGCCTCTGCCCAGTCGAACACCAACAGGTCCCGTGTAAGCTCAGGGACACCCGATTGGTGGGCCAGTGGCGCAATGGATAACTGAATTCCTGACGTTGAATTCAGTAAACAATCCCTTCGGATCATTCCCATGTTCTTAAAGGGGGCGGTCACACACTAAAAGCCAAAGGGCCTGCTCCAGGCGGGAGGAAGATCCCATATGGTCTAGCGGTCAGGATTCCTGGTTTTCACCAGATTTTCCAGCAAGACCACTAAGGCTTGTATTTTCCTCCAGGAGAGGAGACGTCTCTGACCCTGGATCCCAGTTCTTCCGCTGAGAAACTGTCACAGGCTCTGTAGGAATATCCTAACAACACCACAACTTGCCATGAAAACAAAGCAACCGAGATCCCCAACATGTGAGGCCTCCATCTCCAAGGTTTTAACAGCAGGCCCCTCATCGGACCCCTGGCTCCAGGCCTGTTAATGGCATGAGAAAAAGTAGATGTCATGACAGGCCTCTGCCCAGTCGAACACCAACAGGTCCCGTGTAAGCTCAGGGACACCCGATTGGTGGGCCAGTGGCGCAATGGATAACGCGTCTGACTACGGATCAGAAGATTCTAGGTTCGACTCCTGGCTGGCTCGCTCTGCCTCTTTTGCTTCGCTGTCAGCCCATAGCCGTTTTTATTATTTCGTTTTATTAGCCCATAGTTTTTGTTATTATTATTATTGGATTGGTTGATTAATATAAAAAATTGACAGTCCAACAATAGGCTGCTTTGTCAGTGGGATAACAGTTACCATACATTACCATGCGTCTTTTCAAATGCATTGCATGAGTACTGTCACAAGGACCTTGCTTTACGACCAGTTTATAGTGTCTTTTATGCCATCGCAGGAATGGCAGGAAACTGAACCCCCTGGGCGAGGCAAAGGAGAGCTCCCTCTGGTGAGCCTGGTGAAATTGAATTCAGTAAACAATCCCTTCGGTTCATTCCCATGTTCTTAAAGGGGGCGGTCACACACTAAAAGCCAAAGGGCCTGCTCCAGGCGGGAGGAAGATCCCATATGGTCTAGCGGTCAGGATTCCTGGTTTTCACCCAGGCGGCCCGGGTTCGACTCCCGGTATGGGAAGTTAGGGTTGTCTTTGCTTCACTTATCGAGACAGCCAGCACGTCTGTCTGTGCTGTGTAGTAGCACTTTTAGCCAGCGGCGGAGCTTCAGCAACCTGATGGGTTGAGGTTCTGTCCCCGACCAGCGTGCCTTCTATAGCTCAGCTGGTAGAGCGGAGGACTGTAGGTGGCAAGTTGGCAATCCTTAGGTCGCTGGTTCGACTCCGGCTCGAAGGAGGTCGTTTTCACGCGCAAACCTTTCCGACGCCGTCAGCGCTTGAGTTTGTGGTGCGGCATTTTGCAATCACGACCGCGGCTGGAGGGCAAAAGCTCATTCCCTGACCGGGAATCGAACCCGGGCCGCGGCGGTGAGAGCGCCGAATCCTAACCACTAGACCACCAGGGAAGGTCTGTTGACTCCTTCCCCTCAAGCCCGGCTGTGGGCCTCTACCAGATTTTCCAGCAAGACCACTAAGGCTTGTATTTTCCTCCAGGAGAGGAGACGTCTCTGACCCTGGATCCCAGTTCTTCCGCTGAGAAACTGTCACAGGCTCTGTAGGAATATCCTAACAACACCACAACTTGCCATGAAAACAAAGCAACCGAGATCCCCAACATGTGAGGCCTCCATCTCCAAGGTTTTTACAGCAGGCCCCTCATCGGACCCCTGGCTCCAGGCCTGTTAATGGCATGAGAAAAAGTAGATGTCATGACAGGCCTCTGCCCAGTCGAACACCAACAGGTCCCGTGTAAGCTCAGGGACACCCGATTGGTGGGCCAGTGGCGCAGTGGATAACTGAATTCCTGACGTTGAATTCAGTAAACAATCCCTTCGGATCATTCCCATGTTCTTAAAGGGGGCGGTCACACACTAAAAGCCAAAGGGCCTGCTCCAGGCGGGAGGAAGATCCCATATGGTCTAGCGGTCAGGATTCCTGGTTTTCACCAGATTTTCCAGCAAGACCACTAAGGCTTGTATTTTCCTCCAGGAGAGGAGACGTCTCTGACCCTGGATCCCAGTTCTTCCGCTGAGAAACTGTCACAGGCTCTGTAGGAATATCCTAACAACACCACAACTTGCCATGAAAACAAAGCAACCGAGATCCCCAACATGTGAGGCCTCCATCTCCAAGGTTTTAACAGCAGGCCCCTCATCGGACCCCTGGCTCCAGGCCTGTTAATGGCATGAGAAAAAGTAGATGTCATGACAGGCCTCTGCCCAGTCGAACACCAACAGGTCCCGTGTAAGCTCAGGGACACCCGATTGGTGGGCCAGTGGCGCAATGGATAACGCGTCTGACTACGGATCAGAAGATTCTAGGTTCGACTCCTGGCTGGCTCGCTCTGCCTCTTTTGCTTCGCTGTCAGCCCATAGCCGTTTTTATTATTTCGTTTTATTAGCCCATAGTTTTTGTTATTATTATTATTGGATTGGTTGATTAATATAAAAAATTGACAGTCCAACAATAGGCTGCTTTGTCAGTGGGATAACAGTTACCATACATTACCATGCGTCTTTTCAAATGCATTGCATGAGTACTGTCACAAGGACCTTGCTTTACGACCAGTTTATAGTGTCTTTTATGCCATCGCAGGAATGGCAGGAAACTGAACCCCCTGGGCGAGGCAAAGGAGAGCTCCCTCTGGTGAGCCTGGTGAAATTGAATTCAGTAAACAATCCCTTCGGTTCATTCCCATGTTCTTAAAGGGGGCGGTCACACACTAAAAGCCAAAGGGCCTGCTCCAGGCGGGAGGAAGATCCCATATGGTCTAGCGGTCAGGATTCCTGGTTTTCACCCAGGCGGCCCGGGTTCGACTCCCGGTATGGGAAGTTAGGGTTGTCTTTGCTTCACTTATCGAGACAGCCAGCACGTCTGTCTGTGCTGTGTAGTAGCACTTTTAGCCAGCGGCGGAGCTTCAGCAACCTGATGGGTTGAGGTTCTGTCCCCGACCAGCGTGCCTTGGATAGCTCAGCTGGTAGAGCGGAGGACTGTAGGTGGCAAGTTGGCAATCCTTAGGTCGCTGGTTCGACTCCGGCTCGAAGGAGGTCGTTTTCACGCGCAAACATTTCCGACGCCGTCAGCGCTTGAGTTTGTGGTGCGGCATTTTGCAATCACGTCCGCGGCTGGAGGGCAAAAGCTCATTCCCTGACCGGGAATCGAACCCGGGCCGCGGCGGTGAGAGCGCCGAATCCTAACCACTAGACCACCAGGGAAGGTCTGTTGACTCCTTCCCCTCAAGCCCGGCTGTGGGCCTCTACCAGATTTTCCAGCAAGACCACTAAGGCTTGTATTTTCCTCCAGGAGAGGAGACGTCTCTGACCCTGGATCCCAGTTCTTCCGCTGAGAAACTGTCACAGGCTCTGTAGGAATATCCTAACAACACCACAACTTGCCATGAAAACAAAGCAACCGAGATCCCCAACATGTGAGGCCTCCATCTCCAAGGTTTTAACAGCAGGCCCCTCATCGGACCCCTTCCTGACGTTGGCTCCAGGCCTGTTAATGGCATGAGAAAAAGTAGATGTCATGACAGGCCTCTGCCCAGTCGAACACCAACAGGTCCCGTGTAAGCTCAGGGACACCCGATTGGTGGGCCAGTGGCGCAATGGATAACTGAATTCCTGACGTTGAATTCAGTAAACAATCCCTTCGGATCATTCCCATGTTCTTAAAGGGGGCGGTCACACACTAAAAGCCAAAGGGCCTGCTCCAGGCGGGAGGAAGATCCCATATGGTCTAGCGGTCAGGATTCCTGGTTTTCACCAGATTTTCCAGCAAGACCACTAAGGCTTGTATTTTCCTCCAGGAGAGGAGACGTCTCTGACCCTGGATCCCTGTTCTTCCGCTGAGAAACTGTCACAGGCTCTGTAGGAATATCCTAACAACACCACAACTTGCCAAGAAAACAAAGCAACCGAGATCCCCAACATGTGAGGCCTCCATCTCCAAGGTTTTTACAGCAGGCCCCTCATCGGACCCCTGGCTCCAGGCCTGTTAATGGCATGAGAAAAAGTAGATGTCATGACAGGCCTCTGCCCAGTCGAACACCAACAGGTCCCGTGTAAGCTCAGGGACACCCGATTGGTGGGCCAGTGGCGCAATGGATAACTGAATTCCTGACGTTGAATTCAGTAAACAATCCCTTCGGATCATTCCCATGTTCTTAAAGGGGGCGGTCACACACTAAAAGCCAAAGGGCCTGCTCCAGGCGGGAGGAAGATCCCATATGGTCTAGCGGTCAGGATTCCTGGTTTTCACCAGATTTTCCAGCAAGACCACTAAGGCTTGTATTTTCCTCCAGGAGAGGAGACGTCTCTGACCCTGGATCCCTGTTCTTCCGCTGAGAAACTGTCACAGGCTCTGTAGGAATATCCTAACAACACCACAACTTGCCAAGAAAACAAAGCAACCGAGATCCCCAACATGTGAGGCCTCCATCTCCAAGGTTTTTACAGCAGGCCCCTCATCGGACCCCTGGCTCCAGGCCTGTTAATGGCATGAGAAAAAGTAGATGTCATGACAGGCCTCTGCCCAGTCGAACACCAACAGGTCCCGTGTAAGCTCAGGGACACCCGATTGGTGGGCCAGTGGCGCAATGGATAACTGAATTCCTGACGTTGAATTCAGTAAACAATCCCTTCGGATCATTCCCATGTTCTTAAAGGGGGCGGTCACACACTAAAAGCCAAAGGGCCTGCTCCAGGCGGGAGGAAGATCCCATATGGTCTAGCGGTCAGGATTCCTGGTTTTCACCAGATTTTCCAGCAAGACCACTAAGGCTTGTATTTTCCTCCAGGAGAGGAGACGTCTCTGACCCTGGATCCCAGTTCTTCCGCTGAGAAACTGTCACAGGCTCTGTAGGAATATCCTAACAACACCACAACTTGCCATGAAAACAAAGCAACCGAGATCCCCAACATGTGAGGCCTCCATCTCCAAGGTTTTAACAGCAGGCCCCTCATCGGACCCCTGGCTCCAGGCCTGTTAATGGCATGAGAAAAAGTAGATGTCATGACAGGCCTCTGCCCAGTCGAACACCAACAGGTCCCGTGTAAGCTCAGGGACACCCGATTGGTGGGCCAGTGGCGCAATGGATAACGCGTCTGATTACGGATCAGAAGATTCTAGGTTCGACTCCTGGCTGGCTCGCTCTGCCTCTTTTGCTTCGCTGTCAGCCCATAGCCGTTTTTATTATTTCGTTTTATTAGCCCATAGTTTTTGTTATTATTATTATTGGATTGGTTGATTAATATAAAAAATTGACAGTCCAACAATAGGCTGCTTTGTCAGTGGGATAACAGTTACCATACATTACCATGCGTCTTTTCAAATGCATTGCATGAGTACTGTCACAAGGACCTTGCTTTACGACCAGTTTATAGTGTCTTTTATGCCATCGCAGGAATGGCAGGAAACTGAACCCCCTGGGCGAGGCAAAGGAGAGCTCCCTCTGGTGAGCCTGGTGAAATTGAATTCAGTAAACAATCCCTTCGGTTCATTCCCATGTTCTTAAAGGGGGCGGTCACACACTAAAAGCCAAAGGGCCTGCTCCAGGTGGGAGGAAGATCCCATATGGTCTAGCGGTCAGGATTCCTGGTTTTCACCCAGGCAGCCCGGGTTCGACTCCCGGTATGGGAAGTTAGGGTTGTCTTTGCTTCACTTATCGAGACAGCCAGCACGTCTGTCTGTGCTGTGTAGTAGCACTTTTAGCCAGCGGCGGAGCTTCAGCAACCTGATGGGTTGAGGTTCTGTCCCCGACCAGCGTGCCTTCTATAGCTCAGCTGGTAGAGCGGAGGACTGTAGGTGGCAAGTTGGCAATCCTTAGGTCGCTGGTTCGACTCCGGCTCGAAGGAGGTCGTTTTCACGCGCAAACCTTTCCGACGCCGTCAGCGCTTGAGTTTGTGGTGCGGCATTTTGCAATCACGACCGCGGCTGGAGGGCAAAAGCTCATTCCCTGACCGGGAATCGAACCCGGGCCGCGGCGGTGAGAGCGCCGAATCCTAACCACTAGACCACCAGGGAAGGTCTGTTGACTCCTTCCCCTCAAGCCCGGCTGTGGGCCTCTACCAGATTTTCCAGCAAGACCACTAAGGCTTGTATTTTCCTCCAGGAGAGGAGACGTCTCTGACCCTGGATCCCAGTTCTTCCGCTGAGAAACTGTCACAGGCTCTGTAGGAATATCCTAACAACACCACAACTTGCCATGAAAACAAAGCAACCGAGATCCCCAACATGTGAGGCCTCCATCTCCAAGGTTTTTACAGCAGGCCCCTCATCGGACCCCTGGCTCCAGGCCTGTTAATGGCATGAGAAAAAGTAGATGTCATGACAGGCCTCTGCCCAGTCGAACACCAACAGGTCCCGTGTAAGCTCAGGGACACCCGATTGGTGGGCCAGTGGCGCAGTGGATAACTGAATTCCTGACGTTGAATTCAGTAAACAATCCCTTCGGATCATTCCCATGTTCTTAAAGGGGGCGGTCACACACTAAAAGCCAAAGGGCCTGCTCCAGGCGGGAGGAAGATCCCATATGGTCTAGCGGTCAGGATTCCTGGTTTTCACCAGATTTTCCAGCAAGACCACTAAGGCTTGTATTTTCCTCCAGGAGAGGAGACGTCTCTGACCCTGGATCCCAGTTCTTCCGCTGAGAAACTGTCACAGGCTCTGTAGGAATATCCTAACAACACCACAACTTGCCATGAAAACAAAGCAACCGAGATCCCCAACATGTGAGGCCTCCATCTCCAAGGTTTTAACAGCAGGCCCCTCATCGGACCCCTGGCTCCAGGCCTGTTAATGGCATGAGAAAAAGTAGATGTCATGACAGGCCTCTGCCCAGTCGAACACCAACAGGTCCCGTGTAAGCTCAGGGACACCCGATTGGTGGGCCAGTGGCGCAATGGATAACGCGTCTGACTACGGATCAGAAGATTCTAGGTTCGACTCCTGGCTGGCTCGCTCTGCCTCTTTTGCTTCGCTGTCAGCCCATAGCCGTTTTTATTATTTCGTTTTATTAGCCCATAGTTTTTGTTATTATTATTATTGGATTGGTTGATTAATATAAAAAATTGACAGTCCAACAATAGGCTGCTTTGTCAGTGGGATAACAGTTACCATACATTACCATGCGTCTTTTCAAATGCATTGCATGAGTACTGTCACAAGGACCTTGCTTTACGACCAGTTTATAGTGTCTTTTATGCCATCGCAGGAATGGCAGGAAACTGAACCCCCTGGGCGAGGCAAAGGAGAGCTCCCTCTGGTGAGCCTGGTGAAATTGAATTCAGTAAACAATCCCTTCGGTTCATTCCCATGTTCTTAAAGGGGGCGGTCACACACTAAAAGCCAAAGGGCCTGCTCCAGGCGGGAGGAAGATCCCATATGGTCTAGCGGTCAGGATTCCTGGTTTTCACCCAGGCGGCCCGGGTTCGACTCCCGGTATGGGAAGTTAGGGTTGTCTTTGCTTCACTTATCGAGACAGCCAGCACGTCTGTCTGTGCTGTGTAGTAGCACTTTTAGCCAGCGGCGGAGCTTCAGCAACCTGATGGGTTGAGGTTCTGTCCCCGACCAGCGTGCCTTGGATAGCTCAGCTGGTAGAGCGGAGGACTGTAGGTGGCAAGTTGGCAATCCTTAGGTCGCTGGTTCGACTCCGGCTCGAAGGAGGTCGTTTTCACGCGCAAACATTTCCGACGCCGTCAGCGCTTGAGTTTGTGGTGCGGCATTTTGCAATCACGTCCGCGGCTGGAGGGCAAAAGCTCATTCCCTGACCGGGAATCGAACCCGGGCCGCGGCGGTGAGAGCGCCGAATCCTAACCACTAGACCACCAGGGAAGGTCTGTTGACTCCTTCCCCTCAAGCCCGGCTGTGGGCCTCTACCAGATTTTCCAGCAAGACCACTAAGGCTTGTATTTTCCTCCAGGAGAGGAGACGTCTCTGACCCTGGATCCCAGTTCTTCCGCTGAGAAACTGTCACAGGCTCTGTAGGAATATCCTAACAACACCACAACTTGCCATGAAAACAAAGCAACCGAGATCCCCAACATGTGAGGCCTCCATCTCCAAGGTTTTAACAGCAGGCCCCTCATCGGACCCCTTCCTGACGTTGGCTCCAGGCCTGTTAATGGCATGAGAAAAAGTAGATGTCATGACAGGCCTCTGCCCAGTCGAACACCAACAGGTCCCGTGTAAGCTCAGGGACACCCGATTGGTGGGCCAGTGGCGCAATGGATAACTGAATTCCTGACGTTGAATTCAGTAAACAATCCCTTCGGATCATTCCCATGTTCTTAAAGGGGGCGGTCACACACTAAAAGCCAAAGGGCCTGCTCCAGGCGGGAGGAAGATCCCATATGGTCTAGCGGTCAGGATTCCTGGTTTTCACCAGATTTTCCAGCAAGACCACTAAGGCTTGTATTTTCCTCCAGGAGAGGAGACGTCTCTGACCCTGGATCCCTGTTCTTCCGCTGAGAAACTGTCACAGGCTCTGTAGGAATATCCTAACAACACCACAACTTGCCAAGAAAACAAAGCAACCGAGATCCCCAACATGTGAGGCCTCCATCTCCAAGGTTTTTACAGCAGGCCCCTCATCGGACCCCTGGCTCCAGGCCTGTTAATGGCATGAGAAAAAGTAGATGTCATGACAGGCCTCTGCCCAGTCGAACACCAACAGGTCCCGTGTAAGCTCAGGGACACCCGATTGGTGGGCCAGTGGCGCAATGGATAACTGAATTCCTGACGTTGAATTCAGTAAACAATCCCTTCGGATCATTCCCATGTTCTTAAAGGGGGCGGTCACACACTAAAAGCCAAAGGGCCTGCTCCAGGCGGGAGGAAGATCCCATATGGTCTAGCGGTCAGGATTCCTGGTTTTCACCAGATTTTCCAGCAAGACCACTAAGGCTTGTATTTTCCTCCAGGAGAGGAGACGTCTCTGACCCTGGAACCCAGTTCTTCCGCTGAGAAACTGTCACAGGCTCTGTAGGAATATCCTAACAACACCACAACTTGCCATGAAAACAAAGCAACCGAGATCCCCAACATGTGAGGCCTCCATCTCCAAGGTTTTAACAGCAGGCCCCTCATCGGACCCCTGGCTCCAGGCCTGTTAATGGCATGAGAAAAAGTAGATGTCATGACAGGCCTCTGCCCAGTCGAACACCAACAGGTCCCGTGTAAGCTCAGGGACACCCGATTGGTGGGCCAGTGGCGCAATGGATAACGCGTCTGATTACGGATCAGAAGATTCTAGGTTCGACTCCTGGCTGGCTCGCTCTGCCTCTTTTGCTTCGCTGTCAGCCCATAGCCGTTTTTATTATTTCGTTTTATTAGCCCATAGTTTTTGTTATTATTATTATTGGATTGGTTGATTAATATAAAAAATTGACAGTCCAACAATAGGCTGCTTTGTCAGTGGGATAACAGTTACCATACATTACCATGCGTCTTTTCAAATGCATTGCATGAGTACTGTCACAAGGACCTTGCTTTACGACCAGTTTATAGTGTCTTTTATGCCATCGCAGGAATGGCAGGAAACTGAACCCCCTGGGCGAGGCAAAGGAGAGCTCCCTCTGGTGAGCCTGGTGAAATTGAATTCAGTAAACAATCCCTTCGGTTCATTCCCATGTTCTTAAAGGGGGCGGTCACACACTAAAAGCCAAAGGGCCTGCTCCAGGCGGGAGGAAGATCCCATATGGTCTAGCGGTCAGGATTCCTGGTTTTCACCCAGGCGGCCCGGGTTCGACTCCCGGTATGGGAAGTTAGGGTTGTCTTTGCTTCACTTATCGAGACAGCCAGCACGTCTGTCTGTGCGTAGTAGCACTTTTAGCCAGCGGCGGAGCTTCAGCAACCTGATGGGTTGAGGTTCTGTCCCCTACCAGCGCGCCTTCGATAGCTCAGCTGGTAGAGCGGAGGACTGTAGGTGGCAAGTTGGCAATCCTTAGGTCGCTGGTTCGACTCCGGCTCGAAGGAGGTCGTTTTCACGCGCAAACATTTCCGACGCCGTCAGCGCTTGAGTTTGTGGTGCGGCATTTTGCAATCACGACCGCCGCTGGAGGGCAAAAGCTCATTCCCTGACCGGGAATCGAACCCAGGCCGCGGCGGTGAGAGCGCCGAATCCTAACCACTAGACCACCAGGGAAGGTCTGTTGACTCCTTCCCCTCAAGCCCGGCTGTGGGCCTCTACCAGATTTTCCAGCAAGACCACTAAGGCTTGTATTTTCCTCCAGGAGAGGAGACGTCTCTGACCCTGGATCCCAGTTCTTCCGCTGAGAAACTGTCACAGGCTCTGTAGGAATATCCTAACAACACCACAACTTGCCATGAAAACAAAGCAACCGAGATCCCCAACATGTGAGGCCTCCATCTCCAAGGTTTTTACAGCAGGCCCCTCAT
>NC_137132.1:40105839-40115839 GCF_949319135.1 Squalius cephalus | reverse complement strand
TTTTTGTTATTATTATTATTGGATTGGTTGATTAATATAAAAAATTGACAGTCCAACAATAGGCTGCTTTGTCAGTGGGATAACAGTTACCATACATTACCATGCGTCTTTTCAAATGCATTGCATGAGTACTGTCACAAGGACCTTGCTTTACGACCAGTTTATAGTGTCTTTTATGCCATCGCAGGAATGGCAGGAAACTGAACCCCCTGGGCGAGGCAAAGGAGAGCTCCCTCTGGTGAGCCTGGTGAAATTGAATTCAGTAAACAATCCCTTCGGTTCATTCCCATGTTCTTAAAGGGGGCGGTCACACACTAAAAGCCAAAGGGCCTGCTCCAGGCGGGAGGAAGATCCCATATGGTCTAGCGGTCAGGATTCCTGGTTTTCACCCAGGCGGCCCGGGTTCGACTCCCGGTATGGGAAGTTAGGGTTGTCTTTGCTTCACTTATCGAGACAGCCAGCACGTCTGTCTGTGCTGTGTAGTAGCACTTTTAGCCAGCGGCGGAGCTTCAGCAACCTGATGGGTTGAGGTTCTGTCCCCGACCAGCGTGCCTTCTATAGCTCAGCTGGTAGAGCGGAGGACTGTAGGTGGCAAGTTGGCAATCCTTAGGTCGCTGGTTCGACTCCGGCTCGAAGGAGGTCGTTTTCACGCGCAAACCTTTCCGACGCCGTCAGCGCTTGAGTTTGTGGTGCGGCATTTTGCAATCACGACCGCGGCTGGAGGGCAAAAGCTCATTCCCTGACCGGGAATCGAACCCGGGCCGCGGCGGTGAGAGCGCCGAATCCTAACCACTAGACCACCAGGGAAGGTCTGTTGACTCCTTCCCCTCAAGCCCGGCTGTGGGCCTCTACCAGATTTTCCAGCAAGACCACTAAGGCTTGTATTTTCCTCCAGGAGAGGAGACGTCTCTGACCCTGGATCCCAGTTCTTCCGCTGAGAAACTGTCACAGGCTCTGTAGGAATATCCTAACAACACCACAACTTGCCATGAAAACAAAGCAACCGAGATCCCCAACATGTGAGGCCTCCATCTCCAAGGTTTTTACAGCAGGCCCCTCATCGGACCCCTGGCTCCAGGCCTGTTAATGGCATGAGAAAAAGTAGATGTCATGACAGGCCTCTGCCCAGTCGAACACCAACAGGTCCCGTGTAAGCTCAGGGACACCCGATTGGTGGGCCAGTGGCGCAGTGGATAACTGAATTCCTGACGTTGAATTCAGTAAACAATCCCTTCGGATCATTCCCATGTTCTTAAAGGGGGCGGTCACACACTAAAAGCCAAAGGGCCTGCTCCAGGCGGGAGGAAGATCCCATATGGTCTAGCGGTCAGGATTCCTGGTTTTCACCAGATTTTCCAGCAAGACCACTAAGGCTTGTATTTTCCTCCAGGAGAGGAGACGTCTCTGACCCTGGATCCCAGTTCTTCCGCTGAGAAACTGTCACAGGCTCTGTAGGAATATCCTAACAACACCACAACTTGCCATGAAAACAAAGCAACCGAGATCCCCAACATGTGAGGCCTCCATCTCCAAGGTTTTAACAGCAGGCCCCTCATCGGACCCCTGGCTCCAGGCCTGTTAATGGCATGAGAAAAAGTAGATGTCATGACAGGCCTCTGCCCAGTCGAACACCAACAGGTCCCGTGTAAGCTCAGGGACACCCGATTGGTGGGCCAGTGGCGCAATGGATAACGCGTCTGACTACGGATCAGAAGATTCTAGGTTCGACTCCTGGCTGGCTCGCTCTGCCTCTTTTGCTTCGCTGTCAGCCCATAGCCGTTTTTATTATTTCGTTTTATTAGCCCATAGTTTTTGTTATTATTATTATTGGATTGGTTGATTAATATAAAAAATTGACAGTCCAACAATAGGCTGCTTTGTCAGTGGGATAACAGTTACCATACATTACCATGCGTCTTTTCAAATGCATTGCATGAGTACTGTCACAAGGACCTTGCTTTACGACCAGTTTATAGTGTCTTTTATGCCATCGCAGGAATGGCAGGAAACTGAACCCCCTGGGCGAGGCAAAGGAGAGCTCCCTCTGGTGAGCCTGGTGAAATTGAATTCAGTAAACAATCCCTTCGGTTCATTCCCATGTTCTTAAAGGGGGCGGTCACACACTAAAAGCCAAAGGGCCTGCTCCAGGCGGGAGGAAGATCCCATATGGTCTAGCGGTCAGGATTCCTGGTTTTCACCCAGGCGGCCCGGGTTCGACTTCCTGACGTTGAATTCAGTAAACAATCCCTTCGGATCATTCCCATGTTCTTAAAGGGGGCGGTCACACACTAAAAGCCAAAGGGCCTGCTCCAGGCGGGAGGAAGATCCCATATGGTCTAGCGGTCAGGATTCCTGGTTTTCACCAGATTTTCCAGCAAGACCACTAAGGCTTGTATTTTCCTCCAGGAGAGGAGACGTCTCTGACCCTGGATCCCAGTTCTTCCGCTGAGAAACTGTCACAGGCTCTGTAGGAATATCCTAACAACACCACAACTTGCCATGAAAACAAAGCAACCGAGATCCCCAACATGTGAGGCCTCCATCTCCAAGGTTTTTACAGCAGGCCCCTCATCGGACCCCTGGCTCCAGGCCTGTTAATGGCATGAGAAAAAGTAGATGTCATGACAGGCCTCTGCCCAGTCGAACACCAACAGGTCCCGTGTAAGCTCAGGGACACCCGATTGGTGGGCCAGTGGCGCAATGGATAACTGAATTCCTGACGTTGAATTCAGTAAACAATCCCTTCGGATCATTCCCATGTTCTTAAAGGGGGCGGTCACACACTAAAAGCCAAAGGGCCTGCTCCAGGCGGGAGGAAGATCCCATATGGTCTAGCGGTCAGGATTCCTGGTTTTCACCCAGGCGGCCCGGGTTCGACTCCCGGTATGGGAAGTTAGGGTTGTCTTTGCTTCACTTATCGAGACAGCCAGCATGTCTGTCTGTGCTGTGTAGTAGCACTTTTAGCCAGCGGCGGAGCTTCAGCAACCTGATGGGTTGAGGTTCTGTCCCCGACCAGCGTGCCTTCTATAGCTCAGCTGGTAGAGCGGAGGACTGTAGGTGGCAAGTTGGCAATCCTTAGGTCGCTGGTTCGACTCCGGCTCGAAGGAGGTCGTTTTCACGCGCAAACATTTCCGACGCCGTCAGCGCTTGAGTTTGTGGTGCGGCATTTTGCAATCACGACCGCGGCTGGAGGGCAAAAGCTCATTCCCTGACCGGGAATCGAACCCGGGCCGCGGCGGTGAGAGCGCCGAATCCTAACCACTAGACCACCAGGGAAGGTCTGTTGACTCCTTCCCCTCAAGCCCGGCTGTGGGCCTCTACCAGATTTTCCAGCAAGACCACTAAGGCTTGTATTTTCCTCCAGGAGAGGAGACGTCTCTGACCCTGGATCCCAGTTCTTCCGCTGAGAAACTGTCACAGGCTCTGTAGGAATATCCTAACAACACCACAACTTGCCATGAAAACAAAGCAACCGAGATCCCCAACATGTGAGGCCTCCATCTCCAAGGTTTTAACAGCAGGCCCCTCATCGGACCCCTTCCTGACGTTGGCTCCAGGCCTGTTAATGGCATGAGAAAAAGTAGATGTCATGACAGGCCTCTGCCCAGTCGAACACCAACAGGTCCCGTGTAAGCTCAGGGACACCCGATTGGTGGGCCAGTGGCGCAATGGATAACTGAATTCCTGACGTTGAATTCAGTAAACAATCCCTTCGGATCATTCCCATGTTCTTAAAGGGGGCGGTCACACACTAAAAGCCAAAGGGCCTGCTCCAGGCGGGAGGAAGATCCCATATGGTCTAGCGGTCAGGATTCCTGGTTTTCACCAGATTTTCCAGCAAGACCACTAAGGCTTGTATTTTCCTCCAGGAGAGGAGACGTCTCTGACCCTGGATCCCAGTTCTTCCGCTGAGAAACTGTCACAGGCTCTGTAGGAATATCCTAACAACACCACAACTTGCCATGAAAACAAAGCAACCGAGATCCCCAACATGTGAGGCCTCCATCTCCAAGGTTTTAACAGCAGGCCCCTCATCGGACCCCTGGCTCCAGGCCTGTTAATGGCATGAGAAAAAGTAGATGTCATGACAGGCCTCTGCCCAGTCGAACACCAACAGGTCCCGTGTAAGCTCAGGGACACCCGATTGGTGGGCCAGTGGCGCAATGGATAACGCGTCTGACTACGGATCAGAAGATTCTAGGTTCGACTCCTGGCTGGCTCGCTCTGCCTCTTTTGCTTCGCTGTCAGCCCATAGCCGTTTTTATTATTTCGTTTTATTAGCCCATAGTTTTTGTTATTATTATTATTGGATTGGTTGATTAATATAAAAAATTGACAGTCCAACAATAGGCTGCTTTGTCAGTGGGATAACAGTTACCATACATTACCATGCGTCTTTTCAAATGCATTGCATGAGTACTGTCACAAGGACCTTGCTTTACGACCAGTTTATAGTGTCTTTTATGCCATCGCAGGAATGGCAGGAAACTGAACCCCCTGGGCGAGGCAAAGGAGAGCTCCCTCTGGTGAGCCTGGTGAAATTGAATTCAGTAAACAATCCCTTCGGTTCATTCCCATGTTCTTAAAGGGGGTGGTCACACACTAAAAGCCAAAGGGCCTGCTCCAGGCGGGAGGAAGATCCCATATGGTCTAGCGGTCAGGATTCCTGGTTTTCACCCAGGCGGCCCGGGTTCGACTCCCGGTATGGGAAGTTAGGGTTGTCTTTGCTTCACTTATCGAGACAGCCAGCACGTCTGTCTGTGCTGTGTAGTAGCACTTTTAGCCAGCGGCGGAGCTTCAGCAACCTGATGGGTTGAGGTTCTGTCCCCGACCAGCGTGCCTTCTATAGCTCAGCTGGTAGAGCGGAGGACTGTAGGTGGCAAGTTGGCAATCCTTAGGTCGCTGGTTCGACTCCGGCTCGAAGGAGGTCGTTTTCACGCGCAAACCTTTCCGACGCCGTCAGCGCTTGAGTTTGTGGTGCGGCATTTTGCAATCACGACCGCGGCTGGAGGGCAAAAGCTCATTCCCTGACCGGGAATCGAACCCGGGCCGCGGCGGTGAGAGCGCCGAATCCTAACCACTAGACCACCAGGGAAGGTCTGTTGACTCCTTCCCCTCAAGCCCGGCTGTGGGCCTCTACCAGATTTTCCAGCAAGACCACTAAGGCTTGTATTTTCCTCCAGGAGAGGAGACGTCTCTGACCCTGGATCCCAGTTCTTCCGCTGAGAAACTGTCACAGGCTCTGTAGGAATATCCTAACAACACCACAACTTGCCATGAAAACAAAGCAACCGAGATCCCCAACATGTGAGGCCTCCATCTCCAAGGTTTTTACAGCAGGCCCCTCATCGGACCCCTGGCTCCAGGCCTGTTAATGGCATGAGAAAAAGTAGATGTCATGACAGGCCTCTGCCCAGTCGAACACCAACAGGTCCCGTGTAAGCTCAGGGACACCCGATTGGTGGGCCAGTGGCGCAGTGGATAACTGAATTCCTGACGTTGAATTCAGTAAACAATCCCTTCGGATCATTCCCATGTTCTTAAAGGGGGCGGTCACACACTAAAAGCCAAAGGGCCTGCTCCAGGCGGGAGGAAGATCCCATATGGTCTAGCGGTCAGGATTCCTGGTTTTCACCAGATTTTCCAGCAAGACCACTAAGGCTTGTATTTTCCTCCAGGAGAGGAGACGTCTCTGACCCTGGATCCCAGTTCTTCCGCTGAGAAACTGTCACAGGCTCTGTAGGAATATCCTAACAACACCACAACTTGCCATGAAAACAAAGCAACCGAGATCCCCAACATGTGAGGCCTCCATCTCCAAGGTTTTAACAGCAGGCCCCTCATCGGACCCCTGGCTCCAGGCCTGTTAATGGCATGAGAAAAAGTAGATGTCATGACAGGCCTCTGCCCAGTCGAACACCAACAGGTCCCGTGTAAGCTCAGGGACACCCGATTGGTGGGCCAGTGGCGCAATGGATAACGCGTCTGACTACGGATCAGAAGATTCTAGGTTCGACTCCTGGCTGGCTCGCTCTGCCTCTTTTGCTTCGCTGTCAGCCCATAGCCGTTTTTATTATTTCGTTTTATTAGCCCATAGTTTTTGTTATTATTATTATTGGATTGGTTGATTAATATAAAAAATTGACAGTCCAACAATAGGCTGCTTTGTCAGTGGGATAACAGTTACCATACATTACCATGCGTCTTTTCAAATGCATTGCATGAGTACTGTCACAAGGACCTTGCTTTACGACCAGTTTATAGTGTCTTTTATGCCATCGCAGGAATGGCAGGAAACTGAACCCCCTGGGCGAGGCAAAGGAGAGCTCCCTCTGGTGAGCCTGGTGAAATTGAATTCAGTAAACAATCCCTTCGGTTCATTCCCATGTTCTTAAAGGGGGCGGTCACACACTAAAAGCCAAAGGGCCTGCTCCAGGCGGGAGGAAGATCCCATATGGTCTAGCGGTCAGGATTCCTGGTTTTCACCCAGGCGGCCCGGGTTCGACTCCCGGTATGGGAAGTTAGGGTTGTCTTTGCTTCACTTATCGAGACAGCCAGCACGTCTGTCTGTGCTGTGTAGTAGCACTTTTAGCCAGCGGCGGAGCTTCAGCAACCTGATGGGTTGAGGTTCTGTCCCCGACCAGCGTGCCTTCTATAGCTCAGCTGGTAGAGCGGAGGACTGTAGGTGGCAAGTTGGCAATCCTTAGGTCGCTGGTTCGACTCCGGCTCGAAGGAGGTCGTTTTCACGCGCAAACCTTTCCGACGCCGTCAGCGCTTGAGTTTGTGGTGCGGCATTTTGCAATCACGACCGCGGCTGGAGGGCAAAAGCTCATTCCCTGACCGGGAATCGAACCCGGGCCGCGGCGGTGAGAGCGCCGAATCCTAACCACTAGACCACCAGGGAAGGTCTGTTGACTCCTTCCCCTCAAGCCCGGCTGTGGGCCTCTACCAGATTTTCCAGCAAGACCACTAAGGCTTGTATTTTCCTCCAGGAGAGGAGACGTCTCTGACCCTGGATCCCAGTTCTTCCGCTGAGAAACTGTCACAGGCTCTGTAGGAATATCCTAACAACACCACAACTTGCCATGAAAACAAAGCAACCGAGATCCCCAACATGTGAGGCCTCCATCTCCAAGGTTTTTACAGCAGGCCCCTCATCGGACCCCTGGCTCCAGGCCTGTTAATGGCATGAGAAAAAGTAGATGTCATGACAGGCCTCTGCCCAGTCGAACACCAACAGGTCCCGTGTAAGCTCAGGGACACCCGATTGGTGGGCCAGTGGCGCAGTGGATAACTGAATTCCTGACGTTGAATTCAGTAAACAATCCCTTCGGATCATTCCCATGTTCTTAAAGGGGGCGGTCACACACTAAAAGCCAAAGGGCCTGCTCCAGGCGGGAGGAAGATCCCATATGGTCTAGCGGTCAGGATTCCTGGTTTTCACCAGATTTTCCAGCAAGACCACTAAGGCTTGTATTTTCCTCCAGGAGAGGAGACGTCTCTGACCCTGGATCCCAGTTCTTCCGCTGAGAAACTGTCACAGGCTCTGTAGGAATATCCTAACAACACCACAACTTGCCATGAAAACAAAGCAACCGAGATCCCCAACATGTGAGGCCTCCATCTCCAAGGTTTTAACAGCAGGCCCCTCATCGGACCCCTTCCTGACGTTGGCTCCAGGCCTGTTAATGGCATGAGAAAAAGTAGATGTCATGACAGGCCTCTGCCCAGTCGAACACCAACAGGTCCCGTGTAAGCTCAGGGACACCCGATTGGTGGGCCAGTGGCGCAATGGATAACTGAATTCCTGACGTTGAATTCAGTAAACAATCCCTTCGGATCATTCCCATGTTCTTAAAGGGGGCGGTCACACACTAAAAGCCAAAGGGCCTGCTCCAGGCGGGAGGAAGATCCCATATGGTCTAGCGGTCAGGATTCCTGGTTTTCACCAGATTTTCCAGCAAGACCACTAAGGCTTGTATTTTCCTCCAGGAGAGGAGACGTCTCTGACCCTGGATCCCTGTTCTTCCGCTGAGAAACTGTCACAGGCTCTGTAGGAATATCCTAACAACACCACAACTTGCCAAGAAAACAAAGCAACCGAGATCCCCAACATGTGAGGCCTCCATCTCCAAGGTTTTTACAGCAGGCCCCTCATCGGACCCCTGGCTCCAGGCCTGTTAATGGCATGAGAAAAAGTAGATGTCATGACAGGCCTCTGCCCAGTCGAACACCAACAGGTCCCGTGTAAGCTCAGGGACACCCGATTGGTGGGCCAGTGGCGCAATGGATAACTGAATTCCTGACGTTGAATTCAGTAAACAATCCCTTCGGATCATTCCCATGTTCTTAAAGGGGGCGGTCACACACTAAAAGCCAAAGGGCCTGCTCCAGGCGGGAGGAAGATCCCATATGGTCTAGCGGTCAGGATTCCTGGTTTTCACCAGATTTTCCAGCAAGACCACTAAGGCTTGTATTTTCCTCCAGGAGAGGAGACGTCTCTGACCCTGGAACCCAGTTCTTCCGCTGAGAAACTGTCACAGGCTCTGTAGGAATATCCTAACAACACCACAACTTGCCATGAAAACAAAGCAACCGAGATCCCCAACATGTGAGGCCTCCATCTCCAAGGTTTTAACAGCAGGCCCCTCATCGGACCCCTGGCTCCAGGCCTGTTAATGGCATGAGAAAAAGTAGATGTCATGACAGGCCTCTGCCCAGTCGAACACCAACAGGTCCCGTGTAAGCTCAGGGACACCCGATTGGTGGGCCAGTGGCGCAATGGATAACGCGTCTGATTACGGATCAGAAGATTCTAGGTTCGACTCCTGGCTGGCTCGCTCTGCCTCTTTTGCTTCGCTGTCAGCCCATAGCCGTTTTTATTATTTCGTTTTATTAGCCCATAGTTTTTGTTATTATTATTATTGGATTGGTTGATTAATATAAAAAATTGACAGTCCAACAATAGGCTGCTTTGTCAGTGGGATAACAGTTACCATACATTACCATGCGTCTTTTCAAATGCATTGCATGAGTACTGTCACAAGGACCTTGCTTTACGACCAGTTTATAGTGTCTTTTATGCCATCGCAGGAATGGCAGGAAACTGAACCCCCTGGGCGAGGCAAAGGAGAGCTCCCTCTGGTGAGCCTGGTGAAATTGAATTCAGTAAACAATCCCTTCGGTTCATTCCCATGTTCTTAAAGGGGGCGGTCACACACTAAAAGCCAAAGGGCCTGCTCCAGGCGGGAGGAAGATCCCATATGGTCTAGCGGTCAGGATTCCTGGTTTTCACCCAGGCGGCCCGGGTTCGACTCCCGGTATGGGAAGTTAGGGTTGTCTTTGCTTCACTTATCGAGACAGCCAGCACGTCTGTCTGTGCGTAGTAGCACTTTTAGCCAGCGGCGGAGCTTCAGCAACCTGATGGGTTGAGGTTCTGTCCCCTACCAGCGCGCCTTCGATAGCTCAGCTGGTAGAGCGGAGGACTGTAGGTGGCAAGTTGGCAATCCTTAGGTCGCTGGTTCGACTCCGGCTCGAAGGAGGTCGTTTTCACGCGCAAACATTTCCGACGCCGTCAGCGCTTGAGTTTGTGGTGCGGCATTTTGCAATCACGACCGCCGCTGGAGGGCAAAAGCTCATTCCCTGACCGGGAATCGAACCCAGGCCGCGGCGGTGAGAGCGCCGAATCCTAACCACTAGACCACCAGGGAAGGTCTGTTGACTCCTTCCCCTCAAGCCCGGCTGTGGGCCTCTACCAGATTTTCCAGCAAGACCACTAAGGCTTGTATTTTCCTCCAGGAGAGGAGACGTCTCTGACCCTGGATCCCAGTTCTTCCGCTGAGAAACTGTCACAGGCTCTGTAGGAATATCCTAACAACACCACAACTTGCCATGAAAACAAAGCAACCGAGATCCCCAACATGTGAGGCCTCCATCTCCAAGGTTTTTACAGCAGGCCCCTCATCGGACCCCTGGCTCCAGGCCTGTTAATGGCATGAGA
>NC_137132.1:40075839-40103339 GCF_949319135.1 Squalius cephalus | reverse complement strand
CGTTTTATTAGCCCATAGTTTTTGTTATTATTATTATTGGATTGGTTGATTAATATAAAAAATTGACAGTCCAACAATAGGCTGCTTTGTCAGTGGGATAACAGTTACCATACATTACCATGCGTCTTTTCAAATGCATTGCATGAGTACTGTCACAAGGACCTTGCTTTACAACCAGTTTATAGTGTCTTTTATGCCATCGCAGGAATGGCAGGAAACTGAACCCCCTGGGCGAGGCAAAGGAGAGCTCCCTCTGGTGAGCCTGGTGAAATTGAATTCAGTAAACAATCCCTTCGGTTCATTCCCATGTTATTAAAGGGGGCGGTCACACACTAAAAGCCAAAGGGCCTGCTCCAGGCGGGAGGAAGATCCCATATGGTCTAGCGGTCAGGATTCCTGGTTTTCACCCAGGCGGCCCGGGTTCGACTCCCGGTATGGGAAGTTAGGGTTGTCTTTGCTTCACTTATCGAGACAGCCAGCACGTCTGTCTGTGCTGTGTAGTAGCACTTTTAGCCAGCGGCGGAGCTTCAGCAACCTGATGGGTTGAGGTTCTGTCCCCGACCAGCGTGCCTTCGATAGCTCAGCTGGTAGAGCGGAGGACTGTAGGTGGCAAGTTGGCAATCCTTAGGTCGCTGGTTCGACTCCGGCTCGAAGGAGGTCGTTTTCACGCGCAAACATTTCCGACGCCGTCAGCTGAGCTATCGAAGGCACGCTGGTCGGGGACAGAACCTCAACCCATCAGGTTGCTGAAGCTCCGCCGCTGGCTAAAAGTGCTACTACACAGCACAGACAGACGTGCTGGCTGTCTCGATAAGTGAAGCAAAGAGTTTGAGTTTGTGGTGCGGCATTTTGCAATCACGACCGCGGCTGGAGGGCAAAAGCTCATTCCCTGACCGGGAATCGAACCCGGGCCGCGGCGGTGAGAGCGCCGAATCCTAACCACTAGACCACCAGGGAAGGTCTGTTGACTCCTTCCCCTCAAGCCCGGCTGTGGGCCTCTACCAGATTTTCCAGCAAGACCACTAAGGCTTGTATTTTCCTCCAGGAGAGGAGACGTCTCTGACCCTGGATCCCAGTTCTTCCGCTGAGAAACTGTCACAGGCTCTGTAGGAATATCCTAACAACACCACAACTTGCCATGAAAACAAAGCAACCGAGATCCCCAACATGTGAGGCCTCCATCTCCAAGGTTTTAACAGCAGGCCCCTCATCGGACCCCTTCCTGACGTTGGCTCCAGGCCTGTTAATGGCATGAGAAAAAGTAGATGTCATGACAGGCCTCTGCCCAGTCGAACACCAACAGGTCCCGTGTAAGCTCAGGGACACCCGATTGGTGGGCCAGTGGCGCAATGGATAACTGAATTCCTGACGTTGAATTCAGTAAACAATCCCTTCGGATCATTCCCATGTTCTTAAAGGGGGCGGTCACACACTAAAAGCCAAAGGGCCTGCTCCAGGCGGGAGGAAGATCCCATATGGTCTAGCGGTCAGGATTCCTGGTTTTCACCAGATTTTCCAGCAAGACCACTAAGGCTTGTATTTTCCTCCAGGAGAGGAGACGTCTCTGACCCTGGATCCCTGTTCTTCCGCTGAGAAACTGTCACAGGCTCTGTAGGAATATCCTAACAACACCACAACTTGCCAAGAAAACAAAGCAACCGAGATCCCCAACATGTGAGGCCTCCATCTCCAAGGTTTTTACAGCAGGCCCCTCATCGGACCCCTGGCTCCAGGCCTGTTAATGGCATGAGAAAAAGTAGATGTCATGACAGGCCTCTGCCCAGTCGAACACCAACAGGTCCCGTGTAAGCTCAGGGACACCCGATTGGTGGGCCAGTGGCGCAATGGATAACTGAATTCCTGACGTTGAATTCAGTAAACAATCCCTTCGGATCATTCCCATGTTCTTAAAGGGGGCGGTCACACACTAAAAGCCAAAGGGCCTGCTCCAGGCGGGAGGAAGATCCCATATGGTCTAGCGGTCAGGATTCCTGGTTTTCACCAGATTTTCCAGCAAGACCACTAAGGCTTGTATTTTCCTCCAGGAGAGGAGACGTCTCTGACCCTGGATCCCAGTTCTTCCGCTGAGAAACTGTCACAGGCTCTGTAGGAATATCCTAACAACACCACAACTTGCCATGAAAACAAAGCAACCGAGATCCCCAACATGTGAGGCCTCCATCTCCAAGGTTTTAACAGCAGGCCCCTCATCGGACCCCTGGCTCCAGGCCTGTTAATGGCATGAGAAAAAGTAGATGTCATGACAGGCCTCTGCCCAGTCGAACACCAACAGGTCCCGTGTAAGCTCAGGGACACCCGATTGGTGGGCCAGTGGCGCAATGGATAACGCGTCTGACTACGGATCAGAAGATTCTAGGTTCGACTCCTGGCTGGCTCGCTCTGCCTCTTTTGCTTCGCTGTCAGCCCATAGCCGTTTTTATTATTTCGTTTTATTAGCCCATAGTTTTTGTTATTATTATTATTGGATTGGTTGATTAATATAAAAAATTGACAGTCCAACAATAGGCTGCTTTGTCAGTGGGATAACAGTTACCATACATTACCATGCGTCTTTTCAAATGCATTGCATGAGTACTGTCACAAGGACCTTGCTTTACGACCAGTTTATAGTGTCTTTTATGCCATCGCAGGAATGGCAGGAAACTGAACCCCCTGGGCGAGGCAAAGGAGAGCTCCCTCTGGTGAGCCTGGTGAAATTGAATTCAGTAAACAATCCCTTCGGTTCATTCCCATGTTCTTAAAGGGGGCGGTCACACACTAAAAGCCAAAGGGCCTGCTCCAGGCGGGAGGAAGATCCCATATGGTCTAGCGGTCAGGATTCCTGGTTTTCACCCAGGCGGCCCGGGTTCGACTCCCGGTATGGGAAGTTAGGGTTGTCTTTGCTTCACTTATCGAGACAGCCAGCACGTCTGTCTGTGCTGTGTAGTAGCACTTTTAGCCAGCGGCGGAGCTTCAGCAACCTGATGGGTTGAGGTTCTGTCCCCGACCAGCGTGCCTTGGATAGCTCAGCTGGTAGAGCGGAGGACTGTAGGTGGCAAGTTGGCAATCCTTAGGTCGCTGGTTCGACTCCGGCTCGAAGGAGGTCGTTTTCACGCGCAAACATTTCCGACGCCGTCAGCGCTTGAGTTTGTGGTGCGGCATTTTGCAATCACGTCCGCGGCTGGAGGGCAAAAGCTCATTCCCTGACCGGGAATCGAACCCGGGCCGCGGCGGTGAGAGCGCCGAATCCTAACCACTAGACCACCAGGGAAGGTCTGTTGACTCCTTCCCCTCAAGCCCGGCTGTGGGCCTCTACCAGATTTTCCAGCAAGACCACTAAGGCTTGTATTTTCCTCCAGGAGAGGAGACGTCTCTGACCCTGGATCCCAGTTCTTCCGCTGAGAAACTGTCACAGGCTCTGTAGGAATATCCTAACAACACCACAACTTGCCATGAAAACAAAGCAACCGAGATCCCCAACATGTGAGGCCTCCATCTCCAAGGTTTTAACAGCAGGCCCCTCATCGGACCCCTTCCTGACGTTGGCTCCAGGCCTGTTAATGGCATGAGAAAAAGTAGATGTCATGACAGGCCTCTGCCCAGTCGAACACCAACAGGTCCCGTGTAAGCTCAGGGACACCCGATTGGTGGGCCAGTGGCGCAATGGATAACTGAATTCCTGACGTTGAATTCAGTAAACAATCCCTTCGGATCATTCCCATGTTCTTAAAGGGGGCGGTCACACACTAAAAGCCAAAGGGCCTGCTCCAGGCGGGAGGAAGATCCCATATGGTCTAGCGGTCAGGATTCCTGGTTTTCACCAGATTTTCCAGCAAGACCACTAAGGCTTGTATTTTCCTCCAGGAGAGGAGACGTCTCTGACCCTGGATCCCTGTTCTTCCGCTGAGAAACTGTCACAGGCTCTGTAGGAATATCCTAACAACACCACAACTTGCCATGAAAACAAAGCAACCGAGATCCCCAACATGTGAGGCCTCCATCTCCAAGGTTTTTACAGCAGGCCCCTCATCGGACCCCTGGCTCCAGGCCTGTTAATGGCATGAGAAAAAGTAGATGTCATGACAGGCCTCTGCCCAGTCGAACACCAACAGGTCCCGTGTAAGCTCAGGGACACCCGATTGGTGGGCCAGTGGCGCAATGGATAACGCGTCTGACTACGGATCAGAAGATTCTAGGTTCGACTCCTGGCTGGCTCGCTCTGCCTCTTTTGCTTCGCTGTCAGCCCATAGCCGTTTTTATTATTTCGTTTTATTAGCCCATAGTTTTTGTTATTATTATTATTGGATTGGTTGATTAATATAAAAAATTGACAGTCCAACAATAGGCTGCTTTGTCAGTGGGATAACAGTTACCATACATTACCATGCGTCTTTTCAAATGCATTGCATGAGTACTGTCACAAGGACCTTGCTTTACGACCAGTTTATAGTGTCTTTTATGCCATCGCAGGAATGGCAGGAAACTGAACCCCCTGGGCGAGGCAAAGGAGAGCTCCCTCTGGTGAGCCTGGTGAAATTGAATTCAGTAAACAATCCCTTCGGTTCATTCCCATGTTCTTAAAGGGGGCGGTCACACACTAAAAGCCAAAGGGCCTGCTCCAGGCGGGAGGAAGATCCCATATGGTCTAGCGGTCAGGATTCCTGGTTTTCACCCAGGCGGCCCGGGTTCGACTCCCGGTATGGGAAGTTAGGGTTGTCTTTGCTTCACTTATCGAGACAGCCAGCACGTCTGTCTGTGCGTAGTAGCACTTTTAGCCAGCGGCGGAGCTTCAGCAACCTGATGGGTTGAGGTTCTGTCCCCGACCAGCGCGCCTTCGATAGCTCAGCTGGTAGAGCGGAGGACTGTAGGTGGCAAGTTGGCAATCCTTAGGTCGCTGGTTCGACTCCGGCTCGAAGGAGGTCGTTTTCACGCGCAAACATTTCCGACGCCGTCAGCGCTTGAGTTTGTGGTGCGGCATTTTGCAATCACGACCGCCGCTGGAGGGCAAAAGCTCATTCCCTGACCGGGAATCGAACCCAGGCCGCGGCGGTGAGAGCGCCGAATCCTAACCACTAGACCACCAGGGAAGGTCTGTTGACTCCTTCCCCTCAAGCCCGGCTGTGGGCCTCTACCAGATTTTCCAGCAAGACCACTAAGGCTTGTATTTTCCTCCAGGAGAGGAGACGTCTCTGACCCTGGATCCCAGTTCTTCCGCTGAGAAACTGTCACAGGCTCTGTAGGAATATCCTAACAACACCACAACTTGCCAAGAAAACAAAGCAACCGAGATCCCCAACATGTGAGGCCTCCATCTCCAAGGTTTTTACAGCAGGCCCCTCATCGGACCCCTGGCTCCAGGCCTGTTAATGGCATGAGAAAAAGTAGATGTCATGACAGGCCTCTGCCCAGTCGAACACCAACAGGTCCCGTGTAAGCTCAGGGACACCCGATTGGTGGGCCAGTGGCGCAGTGGATAACTGAATTCCTGACGTTGAATTCAGTAAACAATCCCTTCGGATCATTCCCATGTTCTTAAAGGGGGCGGTCACACACTAAAAGCCAAAGGGCCTGCTCCAGGCGGGAGGAAGATCCCATATGGTCTAGCGGTCAGGATTCCTGGTTTTCACCAGATTTTCCAGCAAGACCACTAAGGCTTGTATTTTCCTCCAGGAGAGGAGACGTCTCTGACCCTGGATCCCAGTTCTTCCGCTGAGAAACTGTCACAGGCTCTGTAGGAATATCCTAACAACACCACAACTTGCCATGAAAACAAAGCAACCGAGATCCCCAACATGTGAGGCCTCCATCTCCAAGGTTTTTACAGCAGGCCCCTCATCGGACCCCTGGCTCCAGGCCTGTTAATGGCATGAGAAAAAGTAGATGTCATGACAGGCCTCTGCCCAGTCGAACACCAACAGGTCCCGTGTAAGCTCAGGGACACCCGATTGGTGGGCCAGTGGCGCAATGGATAACTGAATTCCTGACGTTGAATTCAGTAAACAATCCCTTCGGATCATTCCCATGTTCTTAAAGGGGGCGGTCACACACTAAAAGCCAAAGGGCCTGCTCCAGGCGGGAGGAAGATCCCATATGGTCTAGCGGTCAGGATTCCTGGTTTTCACCAGATTTTCCAGCAAGACCACTAAGGCTTGTATTTTCCTCCAGGAGAGGAGACGTCTCTGACCCTGGATCCCAGTTCTTCCGCTGAGAAACTGTCACATGCTCTGTAGGAATATCCTAACAACACCACAACTTGCCATGAAAACAAAGCAACCGAGATCCCCAACATGTGAGGCCTCCATCTCCAAGGTTTTAACAGCAGGCCCCTCATCGGACCCCTGGCTCCAGGCCTGTTAATGGCATGAGAAAAAGTAGATGTCATGACAGGCCTCTGCCCAGTCGAACACCAACAGGTCCCGTGTAAGCTCAGGGACACCCGATTGGTGGGCCAGTGGCGCAATGGATAACGCGTCTGACTACGGATCAGAAGATTCTAGGTTCGACTCCTGGCTGGCTCGCTCTGCCTCTTTTGCTTCGCTGTCAGCCCATAGCCGTTTTTATTATTTCGTTTTATTAGCCCATAGTTTTTGTTATTATTATTATTGGATTGGTTGATTAATATAAAAAATTGACAGTCCAACAATAGGCTGCTTTGTCAGTGGGATAACAGTTACCATACATTACCATGCGTCTTTTCAAATGCATTGCATGAGTACTGTCACAAGGACCTTGCTTTACGACCAGTTTATAGTGTCTTTTATGCCATCGCAGGAATGGCAGGAAACTGAACCCCCTGGGCGAGGCAAAGGAGAGCTCCCTCTGGTGAGCCTGGTGAAATTGAATTCAGTAAACAATCCCTTCGGTTCATTCCCATGTTCTTAAAGGGGGCGGTCACACACTAAAAGCCAAAGGGCCTGCTCCAGGCGGGAGGAAGATCCCATATGGTCTAGCGGTCAGGATTCCTGGTTTTCACCCAGGCGGCCCGGGTTCGACTCCCGGTATGGGAAGTTAGGGTTGTCTTTGCTTCACTTATCGAGACAGCCAGCACGTCTGTCTGTGCTGTGTAGTAGCACTTTTAGCCAGCGGCGGAGCTTCAGCAACCTGATGGGTTGAGGTTCTGTCCCCGACCAGCGTGCCTTCTATAGCTCAGCTGGTAGAGCGGAGGACTGTAGGTGGCAAGTTGGCAATCCTTAGGTCGCTGGTTCGACTCCGGCTCGAAGGAGGTCGTTTTCACGCGCAAACCTTTCCGACGCCGTCAGCGCTTGAGTTTGTGGTGCGGCATTTTGCAATCACGACCGCGGCTGGAGGGCAAAAGCTCATTCCCTGACCGGGAATCGAACCCGGGCCGCGGCGGTGAGAGCGCCGAATCCTAACCACTAGACCACCAGGGAAGGTCTGTTGACTCCTTCCCCTCAAGCCCGGCTGTGGGCCTCTACCAGATTTTCCAGCAAGACCACTAAGGCTTGTATTTTCCTCCAGGAGAGGAGACGTCTCTGACCCTGGATCCCAGTTCTTCCGCTGAGAAACTGTCACAGGCTCTGTAGGAATATCCTAACAACACCACAACTTGCCATGAAAACAAAGCAACCGAGATCCCCAACATGTGAGGCCTCCATCTCCAAGGTTTTTACAGCAGGCCCCTCATCGGACCCCTGGCTCCAGGCCTGTTAATGGCATGAGAAAAAGTAGATGTCATGACAGGCCTCTGCCCAGTCGAACACCAACAGGTCCCGTGTAAGCTCAGGGACACCCGATTGGTGGGCCAGTGGCGCAGTGGATAACTGAATTCCTGACGTTGAATTCAGTAAACAATCCCTTCGGATCATTCCCATGTTCTTAAAGGGGGCGGTCACACACTAAAAGCCAAAGGGCCTGCTCCAGGCGGGAGGAAGATCCCATATGGTCTAGCGGTCAGGATTCCTGGTTTTCACCAGATTTTCCAGCAAGACCACTAAGGCTTGTATTTTCCTCCAGGAGAGGAGACGTCTCTGACCCTGGATCCCAGTTCTTCCGCTGAGAAACTGTCACAGGCTCTGTAGGAATATCCTAACAACACCACAACTTGCCATGAAAACAAAGCAACCGAGATCCCCAACATGTGAGGCCTCCATCTCCAAGGTTTTAACAGCAGGCCCCTCATCGGACCCCTGGCTCCAGGCCTGTTAATGGCATGAGAAAAAGTAGATGTCATGACAGGCCTCTGCCCAGTCGAACACCAACAGGTCCCGTGTAAGCTCAGGGACACCCGATTGGTGGGCCAGTGGCGCAATGGATAACGCGTCTGACTACGGATCAGAAGATTCTAGGTTCGACTCCTGGCTGGCTCGCTCTGCCTCTTTTGCTTCGCTGTCAGCCCATAGCCGTTTTTATTATTTCGTTTTATTAGCCCATAGTTTTTGTTATTATTATTATTGGATTGGTTGATTAATATAAAAAATTGACAGTCCAACAATAGGCTGCTTTGTCAGTGGGATAACAGTTACCATACATTACCATGCGTCTTTTCAAATGCATTGCATGAGTACTGTCACAAGGACCTTGCTTTACGACCAGTTTATAGTGTCTTTTATGCCATCGCAGGAATGGCAGGAAACTGAACCCCCTGGGCGAGGCAAAGGAGAGCTCCCTCTGGTGAGCCTGGTGAAATTGAATTCAGTAAACAATCCCTTCGGTTCATTCCCATGTTCTTAAAGGGGGCGGTCACACACTAAAAGCCAAAGGGCCTGCTCCAGGCGGGAGGAAGATCCCATATGGTCTAGCGGTCAGGATTCCTGGTTTTCACCCAGGCGGCCCGGGTTCGACTCCCGGTATGGGAAGTTAGGGTTGTCTTTGCTTCACTTATCGAGACAGCCAGCACGTCTGTCTGTGCTGTGTAGTAGCACTTTTAGCCAGCGGCGGAGCTTCAGCAACCTGATGGGTTGAGGTTCTGTCCCCGACCAGCGTGCCTTGGATAGCTCAGCTGGTAGAGCGGAGGACTGTAGGTGGCAAGTTGGCAATCCTTAGGTCGCTGGTTCGACTCCGGCTCGAAGGAGGTCGTTTTCACGCGCAAACATTTCCGACGCCGTCAGCGCTTGAGTTTGTGGTGCGGCATTTTGCAATCACGTCCGCGGCTGGAGGGCAAAAGCTCATTCCCTGACCGGGAATCGAACCCGGGCCGCGGCGGTGAGAGCGCCGAATCCTAACCACTAGACCACCAGGGAAGGTCTGTTGACTCCTTCCCCTCAAGCCCGGCTGTGGGCCTCTACCAGATTTTCCAGCAAGACCACTAAGGCTTGTATTTTCCTCCAGGAGAGGAGACGTCTCTGACCCTGGATCCCAGTTCTTCCGCTGAGAAACTGTCACAGGCTCTGTAGGAATATCCTAACAACACCACAACTTGCCATGAAAACAAAGCAACCGAGATCCCCAACATGTGAGGCCTCCATCTCCAAGGTTTTAACAGCAGGCCCCTCATCGGACCCCTTCCTGACGTTGGCTCCAGGCCTGTTAATGGCATGAGAAAAAGTAGATGTCATGACAGGCCTCTGCCCAGTCGAACACCAACAGGTCCCGTGTAAGCTCAGGGACACCCGATTGGTGGGCCAGTGGCGCAATGGATAACTGAATTCCTGACGTTGAATTCAGTAAACAATCCCTTCGGATCATTCCCATGTTCTTAAAGGGGGCGGTCACACACTAAAAGCCAAAGGGCCTGCTCCAGGCGGGAGGAAGATCCCATATGGTCTAGCGGTCAGGATTCCTGGTTTTCACCAGATTTTCCAGCAAGACCACTAAGGCTTGTATTTTCCTCCAGGAGAGGAGACGTCTCTGACCCTGGATCCCTGTTCTTCCGCTGAGAAACTGTCACAGGCTCTGTAGGAATATCCTAACAACACCACAACTTGCCAAGAAAACAAAGCAACCGAGATCCCCAACATGTGAGGCCTCCATCTCCAAGGTTTTTACAGCAGGCCCCTCATCGGACCCCTGGCTCCAGGCCTGTTAATGGCATGAGAAAAAGTAGATGTCATGACAGGCCTCTGCCCAGTCGAACACCAACAGGTCCCGTGTAAGCTCAGGGACACCCGATTGGTGGGCCAGTGGCGCAATGGATAACTGAATTCCTGACGTTGAATTCAGTAAACAATCCCTTCGGATCATTCCCATGTTCTTAAAGGGGGCGGTCACACACTAAAAGCCAAAGGGCCTGCTCCAGGCGGGAGGAAGATCCCATATGGTCTAGCGGTCAGGATTCCTGGTTTTCACCAGATTTTCCAGCAAGACCACTAAGGCTTGTATTTTCCTCCAGGAGAGGAGACGTCTCTGACCCTGGATCCCTGTTCTTCCGCTGAGAAACTGTCACAGGCTCTGTAGGAATATCCTAACAACACCACAACTTGCCAAGAAAACAAAGCAACCGAGATCCCCAACATGTGAGGCCTCCATCTCCAAGGTTTTTACAGCAGGCCCCTCATCGGACCCCTGGCTCCAGGCCTGTTAATGGCATGAGAAAAAGTAGATGTCATGACAGGCCTCTGCCCAGTCGAACACCAACAGGTCCCGTGTAAGCTCAGGGACACCCGATTGGTGGGCCAGTGGCGCAATGGATAACTGAATTCCTGACGTTGAATTCAGTAAACAATCCCTTCGGATCATTCCCATGTTCTTAAAGGGGGCGGTCACACACTAAAAGCCAAAGGGCCTGCTCCAGGCGGGAGGAAGATCCCATATGGTCTAGCGGTCAGGATTCCTGGTTTTCACCAGATTTTCCAGCAAGACCACTAAGGCTTGTATTTTCCTCCAGGAGAGGAGACGTCTCTGACCCTGGATCCCAGTTCTTCCGCTGAGAAACTGTCACAGGCTCTGTAGGAATATCCTAACAACACCACAACTTGCCATGAAAACAAAGCAACCGAGATCCCCAACATGTGAGGCCTCCATCTCCAAGGTTTTAACAGCAGGCCCCTCATCGGACCCCTGGCTCCAGGCCTGTTAATGGCATGAGAAAAAGTAGATGTCATGACAGGCCTCTGCCCAGTCGAACACCAACAGGTCCCGTGTAAGCTCAGGGACACCCGATTGGTGGGCCAGTGGCGCAATGGATAACGCGTCTGATTACGGATCAGAAGATTCTAGGTTCGACTCCTGGCTGGCTCGCTCTGCCTCTTTTGCTTCGCTGTCAGCCCATAGCCGTTTTTATTATTTCGTTTTATTAGCCCATAGTTTTTGTTATTATTATTATTGGATTGGTTGATTAATATAAAAAATTGACAGTCCAACAATAGGCTGCTTTGTCAGTGGGATAACAGTTACCATACATTACCATGCGTCTTTTCAAATGCATTGCATGAGTACTGTCACAAGGACCTTGCTTTACGACCAGTTTATAGTGTCTTTTATGCCATCGCAGGAATGGCAGGAAACTGAACCCCCTGGGCGAGGCAAAGGAGAGCTCCCTCTGGTGAGCCTGGTGAAATTGAATTCAGTAAACAATCCCTTCGGTTCATTCCCATGTTCTTAAAGGGGGCGGTCACACACTAAAAGCCAAAGGGCCTGCTCCAGGTGGGAGGAAGATCCCATATGGTCTAGCGGTCAGGATTCCTGGTTTTCACCCAGGCAGCCCGGGTTCGACTCCCGGTATGGGAAGTTAGGGTTGTCTTTGCTTCACTTATCGAGACAGCCAGCACGTCTGTCTGTGCTGTGTAGTAGCACTTTTAGCCAGCGGCGGAGCTTCAGCAACCTGATGGGTTGAGGTTCTGTCCCCGACCAGCGTGCCTTCGATAGCTCAGCTGGTAGAGCGGAGGACTGTAGGTGGCAAGTTGGCAATCCTTAGGTCGCTGGTTCGACTCCGGCTCGAAGGAGGTCGTTTTCACGCGCAAACCTTTCCGACGCCATCAGCGCTTGAGTTTGTGGTGCGGCATTTTGCAATCACGACCGCGGCTGGAGGGCAAAAGCTCATTCCCTGACCGGGAATCGAACCCGGGCCGCGGCGGTGAGAGCGCCGAATCCTAACCACTAGACCACCAGGGAAGGTCTGTTGACTCCTTCCCCTCAAGCCCGGCTGTGGGCCTCTACCAGATTTTCCAGCAAGACCACTAAGGCTTGTATTTTCCTCCAGGAGAGGAGACGTCTCTGACCCTGGATCCCAGTTCTTCCGCTGAGAAACTGTCACAGGCTCTGTAGGAATATCCTAACAACACCACAACTTGCCATGAAAACAAAGCAACCGAGATCCCCAACATGTGAGGCCTCCATCTCCAAGGTTTTTACAGCAGGCCCCTCATCGAACCCCTGGCTCCAGGCCTGTTAATGGCATGAGAAAAAGTAGATGTCATGACAGGCCTCTGCCCAGTCGAACACCAACAGGTCCCGTGTAAGCTCAGGGACACCCGATTGGTGGGCCAGTGGCGCAGTGGATAACTGAATTCCTGACGTTGAATTCAGTAAACAATCCCTTCGGATCATTCCCATGTTCTTAAAGGGGGCGGTCACACACTAAAAGCCAAAGGGCCTGCTCCAGGCGGGAGGAAGATCCCATATGGTCTAGCGGTCAGGATTCCTGGTTTTCACCAGATTTTCCAGCAAGACCACTAAGGCTTGTATTTTCCTCCAGGAGAGGAGACGTCTCTGACCCTGGATCCCAGTTCTTCCGCTGAGAAACTGTCACAGGCTCTGTAGGAATATCCTAACAACACCACAACTTGCCATGAAAACAAAGCAACCGAGATCCCCAACATGTGAGGCCTCCATCTCCAAGGTTTTTACAGCAGGCCCCTCATCGGACCCCTGGCTCCAGGCCTGTTAATGGCATGAGAAAAAGTAGATGTCATGACAGGCCTCTGCCCAGTCGAACACCAACAGGTCCCGTGTAAGCTCAGGGACACCCGATTGGTGGGCCAGTGGCGCAATGGATAACGCGTCTGACTACGGATCAGAAGATTCTAGGTTCGACTCCTGGCTGGCTCGCTCTGCCTCTTTTGCTTCGCTGTCAGCCCATAGCCGTTTTTATTATTTCGTTTTATTAGCCCATAGTTTTTGTTATTATTATTATTGGATTGGTTGATTAATATAAAAAATTGACAGTCCAACAATAGGCTGCTTTGTCAGTGGGATAACAGTTACCATACATTACCATGCGTCTTTTCAAATGCATTGCATGAGTACTGTCACAAGGACCTTGCTTTACGACCAGTTTATAGTGTCTTTTATGCCATCGCAGGAATGGCAGGAAACTGAACCCCCTGGGCGAGGCAAAGGAGAGCTCCCTCTGGTGAGCCTGGTGAAATTGAATTCAGTAAACAATCCCTTCGGTTCATTCCCATGTTCTTAAAGGGGGCGGTCACACACTAAAAGCCAAAGGGCCTGCTCCAGGCGGGAGGAAGATCCCATATGGTCTAGCGGTCAGGATTCCTGGTTTTCACCCAGGCGGCCCGGGTTCGACTCCCGGTATGGGAAGTTAGGGTTGTCTTTGCTTCACTTATCGAGACAGCCAGCACGTCTGTCTGTGCTGTGTAGTAGCACTTTTAGCCAGCGGCGGAGGTTCAGCAACCTGATGGGTTGAGGTTCTGTCCCCGACCAGCGTGCCTTCGATAGCTCAGCTGGTAGAGCGGAGGACTGTAGGTGGCAAGTTGGCAATCCTTAGGTCGCTGGTTCGACTCCGGCTCGAAGGAGGTCGTTTTCACGCGCAAACATTTCCGACGCCGTCAGCGCTTGAGTTTGTGGTGCGGCATTTTGCAATCACGACCGCGGCTGGAGGGCAAAAGCTCATTCCCTGACCGGGAATCGAACCCGGGCCGCGGCGGTGAGAGCGCCGAATCCTAACCACTAGACCACCAGGGAAGGTCTGTTGACTCCTTCCCCTCAAGCCCGGCTGTGGGCCTCTACCAGATTTTCCAGCAAGACCACTAAGGCTTGTATTTTCCTCCAGGAGAGGAGACGTCTCTGACCCTGGATCCCAGTTCTTCCGCTGAGAAACTGTCACAGGCTCTGTAGGAATATCCTAACAACACCACAACTTGCCATGAAAACAAAGCAACCGAGATCCCCAACATGTGAGGCCTCCATCTCCAAGGTTTTAACAGCAGGCCCCTCATCGGACCCCTTCCTGACGTTGGCTCCAGGCCTGTTAATGGCATGAGAAAAAGTAGATGTCATGACAGGCCTCTGCCCAGTCGAACACCAACAGGTCCCGTGTAAGCTCAGGGACACCCGATTGGTGGGCCAGTGGCGCAATGGATAACTGAATTCCTGACGTTGAATTCAGTAAACAATCCCTTCGGATCATTCCCATGTTCTTAAAGGGGGCGGTCACACACTAAAAGCCAAAGGGCCTGCTCCAGGCGGGAGGAAGATCCCATATGGTCTAGCGGTCAGGATTCCTGGTTTTCACCAGATTTTCCAGCAAGACCACTAAGGCTTGTATTTTCCTCCAGGAGAGGAGACGTCTCTGACCCTGGATCCCAGTTCTTCCGCTGAGAAACTGTCACAGGCTCTGTAGGAATATCCTAACAACACCACAACTTGCCATGAAAACAAAGCAACCGAGATCCCCAACATGTGAGGCCTCCATCTCCAAGGTTTTTACAGCAGGCCCCTCATCGGACCCCTGGCTCCAGGCCTGTTAATGGCATGAGAAAAAGTAGATGTCATGACAGGCCTCTGCCCAGTCGAACACCAACAGGTCCCGTGTAAGCTCAGGGACACCCGATTGGTGGGCCAGTGGCGCAATGGATAACGCGTCTGACTACGGATCAGAAGATTCTAGGTTCGACTCCTGGCTGGCTCGCTCTGCCTCTTTTGCTTCGCTGTCAGCCCATAGCCGTTTTTATTATTTCGTTTTATTAGCCCATAGTTTTTGTTATTATTATTATTGGATTGGTTGATTAATATAAAAAATTGACAGTCCAACAATAGGCTGCTTTGTCAGTGGGATAACAGTTACCATACATTACCATGCGTCTTTTCAAATGCATTGCATGAGTACTGTCACAAGGACCTTGCTTTACGACCAGTTTATAGTGTCTTTTATGCCATCGCAGGAATGGCAGGAAACTGAACCCCCTGGGCGAGGCAAAGGAGAGCTCCCTCTGGTGAGCCTGGTGAAATTGAATTCAGTAAACAATCCCTTCGGTTCATTCCCATGTTCTTAAAGGGGGCGGTCACACACTAAAAGCCAAAGGGCCTGCTCCAGGCGGGAGGAAGATCCCATATGGTCTAGCGGTCAGGATTCCTGGTTTTCACCCAGGCGGCCCGGGTTCGACTCCCGGTATGGGAAGTTAGGGTTGTCTTTGCTTCACTTATCGAGACAGCCAGCACATCTGTCTGTGCTGTGTAGTAGCACTTTTAGCCAGCGGCGGAGCTTCAGCAACCTGATGGGTTGAGGTTCTGTCCCCGACCAGCGTGCCTTCGATAGCTCAGCTGGTAGAGCGGAGGACTGTAGGTGGCAAGTTGGCAATCCTTAGGTCGCTGGTTCGACTCCGGCTCGAAGGAGGTCGTTTTCACGCGCAAACCTTTCCGACGCCGTCAGCGCTTGAGTTTGTGGTGCGGCATTTTGCAATCACGACCGCGGCTGGAGGGCAAAAGCTCATTCCCTGACCGGGAATCGAACCCGGGCCGCGGCGGTGAGAGCGCCGAATCCTAACCACTAGACCACCAGGGAAGGTCTGTTGACTCCTTCCCCTCAAGCCCGGCTGTGGGCCTCTACCAGATTTTCCAGCAAGACCACTAAGGCTTGTATTTTCCTCCAGGAGAGGAGACGTCTCTGACCCTGGATCCCAGTTCTTCCGCTGAGAAACTGTCACAGGCTCTGTAGGAATATCCTAACAACACCACAACTTGCCATGAAAACAAAGCAACCGAGATCCCCAACATGTGAGGCCTCCATCTCCAAGGTTTTTACAGCAGGCCCCTCATCGGACCCCTGGCTCCAGGCCTGTTAATGGCATGAGAAAAAGTAGATGTCATGACAGGCCTCTGCCCAGTCGAACACCAACAGGTCCCGTGTAAGCTCAGGGACACCCGATTGGTGGGCCAGTGGCGCAGTGGATAACTGAATTCCTGACGTTGAATTCAGTAAACAATCCCTTCGGATCATTCCCATGTTCTTAAAGGGGGCGGTCACACACTAAAAGCCAAAGGGCCTGCTCCAGGCGGGAGGAAGATCCCATATGGTCTAGCGGTCAGGATTCCTGGTTTTCACCAGATTTTCCAGCAAGACCACTAAGGCTTGTATTTTCCTCCAGGAGAGGAGACGTCTCTGACCCTGGATCCCAGTTCTTCCGCTGAGAAACTGTCACAGGCTCTGTAGGAATATCCTAACAACACCACAACTTGCCATGAAAACAAAGCAACCGAGATCCCCAACATGTGAGGCCTCCATCTCCAAGGTTTTAACAGCAGGCCCCTCATCGGACCCCTTCCTGACGTTGGCTCCAGGCCTGTTAATGGCATGAGAAAAAGTAGATGTCATGACAGGCCTCTGCCCAGTCGAACACCAACAGGTCCCGTGTAAGCTCAGGGACACCCGATTGGTGGGCCAGTGGCGCAATGGATAACTGAATTCCTGACGTTGAATTCAGTAAACAATCCCTTCGGATCATTCCCATGTTCTTAAAGGGGGCGGTCACACACTAAAAGCCAAAGGGCCTGCTCCAGGCGGGAGGAAGATCCCATATGGTCTAGCGGTCAGGATTCCTGGTTTTCACCAGATTTTCCAGCAAGACCACTAAGGCTTGTATTTTCCTCCAGGAGAGGAGACGTCTCTGACCCTGGATCCCTGTTCTTCCGCTGAGAAACTGTCACAGGCTCTGTAGGAATATCCTAACAACACCACAACTTGCCAAGAAAACAAAGCAACCGAGATCCCCAACATGTGAGGCCTCCATCTCCAAGGTTTTTACAGCAGGCCCCTCATCGGACCCCTGGCTCCAGGCCTGTTAATGGCATGAGAAAAAGTAGATGTCATGACAGGCCTCTGCCCAGTCGAACACCAACAGGTCCCGTGTAAGCTCAGGGACACCCGATTGGTGGGCCAGTGGCGCAATGGATAACTGAATTCCTGACGTTGAATTCAGTAAACAATCCCTTCGGATCATTCCCATGTTCTTAAAGGGGGCGGTCACACACTAAAAGCCAAAGGGCCTGCTCCAGGCGGGAGGAAGATCCCATATGGTCTAGCGGTCAGGATTCCTGGTTTTCACCAGATTTTCCAGCAAGACCACTAAGGCTTGTATTTTCCTCCAGGAGAGGAGACGTCTCTGACCCTGGATCCCAGTTCTTCCGCTGAGAAACTGTCACAGGCTCTGTAGGAATATCCTAACAACACCACAACTTGCCATGAAAACAAAGCAACCGAGATCCCCAACATGTGAGGCCTCCATCTCCAAGGTTTTAACAGCAGGCCCCTCATCGGACCCCTGGCTCCAGGCCTGTTAATGGCATGAGAAAAAGTAGATGTCATGACAGGCCTCTGCCCAGTCGAACACCAACAGGTCCCGTGTAAGCTCAGGGACACCCGATTGGTGGGCCAGTGGCGCAATGGATAACGCGTCTGACTACGGATCAGAAGATTCTAGGTTCGACTCCTGGCTGGCTCGCTCTGCCTCTTTTGCTTCGCTGTCAGCCCATAGCCGTTTTTATTATTTCGTTTTATTAGCCCATAGTTTTTGTTATTATTATTATTGGATTGGTTGATTAATATAAAAAATTGACAGTCCAACAATAGGCTGCTTTGTCAGTGGGATAACAGTTACCATACATTACCATGCGTCTTTTCAAATGCATTGCATGAGTACTGTCACAAGGACCTTGCTTTACGACCAGTTTATAGTGTCTTTTATGCCATCGCAGGAATGGCAGGAAACTGAACCCCCTGGGCGAGGCAAAGGAGAGCTCCCTCTGGTGAGCCTGGTGAAATTGAATTCAGTAAACAATCCCTTCGGTTCATTCCCATGTTCTTAAAGGGGGCGGTCACACACTAAAAGCCAAAGGGCCTGCTCCAGGCGGGAGGAAGATCCCATATGGTCTAGCGGTCAGGATTCCTGGTTTTCACCCAGGCGGCCCGGGTTCGACTCCCGGTATGGGAAGTTAGGGTTGTCTTTGCTTCACTTATCGAGACAGCCAGCACGTCTGTCTGTGCTGTGTAGTAGCACTTTTAGCCAGCGGCGGAGCTTCAGCAACCTGATGGGTTGAGGTTCTGTCCCCGACCAGCGTGCCTTCTATAGCTCAGCTGGTAGAGCGGAGGACTGTAGGTGGCAAGTTGGCAATCCTTAGGTCGCTGGTTCGACTCCGGCTCGAAGGAGGTCGTTTTCACGCGCAAACCTTTCCGACGCCGTCAGCGCTTGAGTTTGTGGTGCGGCATTTTGCAATCACGACCGCGGCTGGAGGGCAAAAGCTCATTCCCTGACCGGGAATCGAACCCGGGCCGCGGCGGTGAGAGCGCCGAATCCTAACCACTAGACCACCAGGGAAGGTCTGTTGACTCCTTCCCCTCAAGCCCGGCTGTGGGCCTCTACCAGATTTTCCAGCAAGACCACTAAGGCTTGTATTTTCCTCCAGGAGAGGAGACGTCTCTGACCCTGGATCCCAGTTCTTCCGCTGAGAAACTGTCACAGGCTCTGTAGGAATATCCTAACAACACCACAACTTGCCATGAAAACAAAGCAACCGAGATCCCCAACATGTGAGGCCTCCATCTCCAAGGTTTTTACAGCAGGCCCCTCATCGGACCCCTGGCTCCAGGCCTGTTAATGGCATGAGAAAAAGTAGATGTCATGACAGGCCTCTGCCCAGTCGAACACCAACAGGTCCCGTGTAAGCTCAGGGACACCCGATTGGTGGGCCAGTGGCGCAGTGGATAACTGAATTCCTGACGTTGAATTCAGTAAACAATCCCTTCGGATCATTCCCATGTTCTTAAAGGGGGCGGTCACACACTAAAAGCCAAAGGGCCTGCTCCAGGCGGGAGGAAGATCCCATATGGTCTAGCGGTCAGGATTCCTGGTTTTCACCAGATTTTCCAGCAAGACCACTAAGGCTTGTATTTTCCTCCAGGAGAGGAGACGTCTCTGACCCTGGATCCCAGTTCTTCCGCTGAGAAACTGTCACAGGCTCTGTAGGAATATCCTAACAACACCACAACTTGCCATGAAAACAAAGCAACCGAGATCCCCAACATGTGAGGCCTCCATCTCCAAGGTTTTAACAGCAGGCCCCTCATCGGACCCCTGGCTCCAGGCCTGTTAATGGCATGAGAAAAAGTAGATGTCATGACAGGCCTCTGCCCAGTCGAACACCAACAGGTCCCGTGTAAGCTCAGGGACACCCGATTGGTGGGCCAGTGGCGCAATGGATAACGCGTCTGACTACGGATCAGAAGATTCTAGGTTCGACTCCTGGCTGGCTCGCTCTGCCTCTTTTGCTTCGCTGTCAGCCCATAGCCGTTTTTATTATTTCGTTTTATTAGCCCATAGTTTTTGTTATTATTATTATTGGATTGGTTGATTAATATAAAAAATTGACAGTCCAACAATAGGCTGCTTTGTCAGTGGGATAACAGTTACCATACATTACCATGCGTCTTTTCAAATGCATTGCATGAGTACTGTCACAAGGACCTTGCTTTACGACCAGTTTATAGTGTCTTTTATGCCATCGCAGGAATGGCAGGAAACTGAACCCCCTGGGCGAGGCAAAGGAGAGCTCCCTCTGGTGAGCCTGGTGAAATTGAATTCAGTAAACAATCCCTTCGGTTCATTCCCATGTTCTTAAAGGGGGCGGTCACACACTAAAAGCCAAAGGGCCTGCTCCAGGCGGGAGGAAGATCCCATATGGTCTAGCGGTCAGGATTCCTGGTTTTCACCCAGGCGGCCCGGGTTCGACTCCCGGTATGGGAAGTTAGGGTTGTCTTTGCTTCACTTATCGAGACAGCCAGCACGTCTGTCTGTGCGTAGTAGCACTTTTAGCCAGCGGCGGAGCTTCAGCAACCTGATGGGTTGAGGTTCTGTCCCCGACCAGCGTGCCTTCGATAGCTCAGCTGGTAGAGCGGAGGACTGTAGGTGGCAAGTTGGCAATCCTTAGGTCGCTGGTTCGACTCCGGCTCGAAGGAGGTCGTTTTCACGCGCAAACATTTCCGACGCCGTCAGCTGAGCTATCGAAGGCACGCTGGTCGGGGACAGAACCTCAACCCATCAGGTTGCTGAAGCTCCGCCGCTGGCTAAAAGTGCTACTACACAGCACAGACAGACGTGCTGGCTGTCTCGATAAGTGAAGCAAAGAGTTTGAGTTTGTGGTGCGGCATTTTGCAATCACGACCGCGGCTGGAGGGCAAAAGCTCATTCCCTGACCGGGAATCGAACCCGGGCCGCGGCGGTGAGAGCGCCGAATCCTAACCACTAGACCACCAGGGAAGGTCTGTTGACTCCTTCCCCTCAAGCCCGGCTGTGGGCCTCTACCAGATTTTCCAGCAAGACCACTAAGGCTTGTATTTTCCTCCAGGAGAGGAGACGTCTCTGACCCTGGATCCCAGTTCTTCCGCTGAGAAACTGTCACAGGCTCTGTAGGAATATCCTAACAACACCACAACTTGCCATGAAAACAAAGCAACCGAGATCCCCAACATGTGAGGCCTCCATCTCCAAGGTTTTAACAGCAGGCCCCTCATCGGACCCCTTCCTGACGTTGGCTCCAGGCCTGTTAATGGCATGAGAAAAAGTAGATGTCATGACAGGCCTCTGCCCAGTCGAACACCAACAGGTCCCGTGTAAGCTCAGGGACACCCGATTGGTGGGCCAGTGGCACAATGGATAACTGAATTCCTGACGTTGAATTCAGTAAACAATCCCTTCGGATCATTCCCATGTTCTTAAAGGGGGCGGTCACACACTAAAAGCCAAAGGGCCTGCTCCAGGCGGGAGGAAGATCCCATATGGTCTAGCGGTCAGGATTCCTGGTTTTCACCAGATTTTCCAGCAAGACCACTAAGGCTTGTATTTTCCTCCAGGAGAGGAGACGTCTCTGACCCTGGATCCCAGTTCTTCCGCTGAGAAACTGTCACAGGCTCTGTAGGAATATCCTAACAACACCACAACTTGCCATGAAAACAAAGCAACCGAGATCCCCAACATGTGAGGCCTCCATCTCCAAGGTTTTAACAGCAGGCCCCTCATCGGACCCCTGGCTCCAGGCCTGTTAATGGCATGAGAAAAAGTAGATGTCATGACAGGCCTCTGCCCAGTCGAACACCAACAGGTCCCGTGTAAGCTCAGGGACACCCGATTGGTGGGCCAGTGGCGCAATGGATAACGCGTCTGACTACGGATCAGAAGATTCTAGGTTCGACTCCTGGCTGGCTCGCTCTGCCTCTTTTGCTTCGCTGTCAGCCCATAGCCGTTTTTATTATTTCGTTTTATTAGCCCATAGTTTTTGTTATTATTATTATTGGATTGGTTGATTAATATAAAAAATTGACAGTCCAACAATAGGCTGCTTTGTCAGTGGGATAACAGTTACCATACATTACCATGCGTCTTTTCAAATGCATTGCATGAGTACTGTCACAAGGACCTTGCTTTACGACCAGTTTATAGTGTCTTTTATGCCATCGCAGGAATGGCAGGAAACTGAACCCCCTGGGCGAGGCAAAGGAGAGCTCCCTCTGGTGAGCCTGGTGAAATTGAATTCAGTAAACAATCCCTTCGGTTCATTCCCATGTTCTTAAAGGGGGCGGTCACACACTAAAAGCCAAAGGGCCTGCTCCAGGCGGGAGGAAGATCCCATATGGTCTAGCGGTCAGGATTCCTGGTTTTCACCCAGGCGGCCCGGGTTCGACTCCCGGTATGGGAAGTTAGGGTTGTCTTTGCTTCACTTATCGAGACAGCCAGCACATCTGTCTGTGCTGTGTAGTAGCACTTTTAGCCAGCGGCGGAGCTTCAGCAACCTGATGGGTTGAGGTTCTGTCCCCGACCAGCGTGCCTTCGATAGCTCAGCTGGTAGAGCGGAGGACTGTAGGTGGCAAGTTGGCAATCCTTAGGTCGCTGGTTCGACTCCGGCTCGAAGGAGGTCGTTTTCACGCGCAAACCTTTCCGACGCCGTCAGCGCTTGAGTTTGTGGTGCGGCATTTTGCAATCACGACCGCGGCTGGAGGGCAAAAGCTCATTCCCTGACCGGGAATCGAACCCGGGCCGCGGCGGTGAGAGCGCCGAATCCTAACCACTAGACCACCAGGGAAGGTCTGTTGACTCCTTCCCCTCAAGCCCGGCTGTGGGCCTCTACCAGATTTTCCAGCAAGACCACTAAGGCTTGTATTTTCCTCCAGGAGAGGAGACGTCTCTGACCCTGGATCCCAGTTCTTCCGCTGAGAAACTGTCACAGGCTCTGTAGGAATATCCTAACAACACCACAACTTGCCATGAAAACAAAGCAACCGAGATCCCCAACATGTGAGGCCTCCATCTCCAAGGTTTTTACAGCAGGCCCCTCATCGGACCCCTGGCTCCAGGCCTGTTAATGGCATGAGAAAAAGTAGATGTCATGACAGGCCTCTGCCCAGTCGAACACCAACAGGTCCCGTGTAAGCTCAGGGACACCCGATTGGTGGGCCAGTGGCGCAGTGGATAACTGAATTCCTGACGTTGAATTCAGTAAACAATCCCTTCGGATCATTCCCATGTTCTTAAAGGGGGCGGTCACACACTAAAAGCCAAAGGGCCTGCTCCAGGCGGGAGGAAGATCCCATATGGTCTAGCGGTCAGGATTCCTGGTTTTCACCAGATTTTCCAGCAAGACCACTAAGGCTTGTATTTTCCTCCAGGAGAGGAGACGTCTCTGACCCTGGATCCCAGTTCTTCCGCTGAGAAACTGTCACAGGCTCTGTAGGAATATCCTAACAACACCACAACTTGCCATGAAAACAAAGCAACCGAGATCCCCAACATGTGAGGCCTCCATCTCCAAGGTTTTAACAGCAGGCCCCTCATCGGACCCCTTCCTGACGTTGGCTCCAGGCCTGTTAATGGCATGAGAAAAAGTAGATGTCATGACAGGCCTCTGCCCAGTCGAACACCAACAGGTCCCGTGTAAGCTCAGGGACACCCGATTGGTGGGCCAGTGGCGCAATGGATAACTGAATTCCTGACGTTGAATTCAGTAAACAATCCCTTCGGATCATTCCCATGTTCTTAAAGGGGGCGGTCACACACTAAAAGCCAAAGGGCCTGCTCCAGGCGGGAGGAAGATCCCATATGGTCTAGCGGTCAGGATTCCTGGTTTTCACCAGATTTTCCAGCAAGACCACTAAGGCTTGTATTTTCCTCCAGGAGAGGAGACGTCTCTGACCCTGGATCCCTGTTCTTCCGCTGAGAAACTGTCACAGGCTCTGTAGGAATATCCTAACAACACCACAACTTGCCAAGAAAACAAAGCAACCGAGATCCCCAACATGTGAGGCCTCCATCTCCAAGGTTTTTACAGCAGGCCCCTCATCGGACCCCTGGCTCCAGGCCTGTTAATGGCATGAGAAAAAGTAGATGTCATGACAGGCCTCTGCCCAGTCGAACACCAACAGGTCCCGTGTAAGCTCAGGGACACCCGATTGGTGGGCCAGTGGCGCAATGGATAACTGAATTCCTGACGTTGAATTCAGTAAACAATCCCTTCGGATCATTCCCATGTTCTTAAAGGGGGCGGTCACACACTAAAAGCCAAAGGGCCTGCTCCAGGCGGGAGGAAGATCCCATATGGTCTAGCGGTCAGGATTCCTGGTTTTCACCAGATTTTCCAGCAAGACCACTAAGGCTTGTATTTTCCTCCAGGAGAGGAGACGTCTCTGACCCTGGATCCCAGTTCTTCCGCTGAGAAACTGTCACAGGCTCTGTAGGAATATCCTAACAACACCACAACTTGCCATGAAAACAAAGCAACCGAGATCCCCAACATGTGAGGCCTCCATCTCCAAGGTTTTAACAGCAGGCCCCTCATCGGACCCCTGGCTCCAGGCCTGTTAATGGCATGAGAAAAAGTAGATGTCATGACAGGCCTCTGCCCAGTCGAACACCAACAGGTCCCGTGTAAGCTCAGGGACACCCGATTGGTGGGCCAGTGGCGCAATGGATAACGCGTCTGACTACGGATCAGAAGATTCTAGGTTCGACTCCTGGCTGGCTCGCTCTGCCTCTTTTGCTTCGCTGTCAGCCCATAGCCGTTTTTATTATTTCGTTTTATTAGCCCATAGTTTTTGTTATTATTATTATTGGATTGGTTGATTAATATAAAAAATTGACAGTCCAACAATAGGCTGCTTTGTCAGTGGGATAACAGTTACCATACATTACCATGCGTCTTTTCAAATGCATTGCATGAGTACTGTCACAAGGACCTTGCTTTACGACCAGTTTATAGTGTCTTTTATGCCATCGCAGGAATGGCAGGAAACTGAACCCCCTGGGCGAGGCAAAGGAGAGCTCCCTCTGGTGAGCCTGGTGAAACTGAATTCAGTAAACAATCCCTTCGGTTCATTCCCATGTTCTTAAAGGGGGCGGTCACACACTAAAAGCCAAAGGGCCTGCTCCAGGCGGGAGGAAGATCCCATATGGTCTAGCGGTCAGGATTCCTGGTTTTCACCCAGGCGGCCCGGGTTCGACTCCCGGTATGGGAAGTTAGGGTTGTCTTTGCTTCACTTATCGAGACAGCCAGCACGTCTGTCTGTGCTGTGTAGTAGCACTTTTAGCCAGCGGCGGAGCTTCAGCAACCTGATGGGTTGAGGTTCTGTCCCCGACCAGCGTGCCTTCTATAGCTCAGCTGGTAGAGCGGAGGACTGTAGGTGGCAAGTTGGCAATCCTTAGGTCGCTGGTTCGACTCCGGCTCGAAGGAGGTCGTTTTCACGCGCAAACCTTTCCGACGCCGTCAGCGCTTGAGTTTGTGGTGCGGCATTTTGCAATCACGACCGCGGCTGGAGGGCAAAAGCTCATTCCCTGACCGGGAATCGAACCCGGGCCGCGGCGGTGAGAGCGCCGAATCCTAACCACTAGACCACCAGGGAAGGTCTGTTGACTCCTTCCCCTCAAGCCCGGCTGTGGGCCTCTACCAGATTTTCCAGCAAGACCACTAAGGCTTGTATTTTCCTCCAGGAGAGGAGACGTCTCTGACCCTGGATCCCAGTTCTTCCGCTGAGAAACTGTCACAGGCTCTGTAGGAATATCCTAACAACACCACAACTTGCCATGAAAACAAAGCAACCGAGATCCCCAACATGTGAGGCCTCCATCTCCAAGGTTTTTACAGCAGGCCCCTCATCGGACCCCTGGCTCCAGGCCTGTTAATGGCATGAGAAAAAGTAGATGTCATGACAGGCCTCTGCCCAGTCGAACACCAACAGGTCCCGTGTAAGCTCAGGGACACCCGATTGGTGGGCCAGTGGCGCAGTGGATAACTGAATTCCTGACGTTGAATTCAGTAAACAATCCCTTCGGATCATTCCCATGTTCTTAAAGGGGGCGGTCACACACTAAAAGCCAAAGGGCCTGCTCCAGGCGGGAGGAAGATCCCATATGGTCTAGCGGTCAGGATTCCTGGTTTTCACCAGATTTTCCAGCAAGACCACTAAGGCTTGTATTTTCCTCCAGGAGAGGAGACGTCTCTGACCCTGGATCCCAGTTCTTCCGCTGAGAAACTGTCACAGGCTCTGTAGGAATATCCTAACAACACCACAACTTGCCATGAAAACAAAGCAACCGAGATCCCCAACATGTGAGGCCTCCATCTCCAAGGTTTTAACAGCAGGCCCCTCATCGGACCCCTGGCTCCAGGCCTGTTAATGGCATGAGAAAAAGTAGATGTCATGACAGGCCTCTGCCCAGTCGAACACCAACAGGTCCCGTGTAAGCTCAGGGACACCCGATTGGTGGGCCAGTGGCGCAATGGATAACGCGTCTGACTACGGATCAGAAGATTCTAGGTTCGACTCCTGGCTGGCTCGCTCTGCCTCTTTTGCTTCGCTGTCAGCCCATAGCCGTTTTTATTATTTCGTTTTATTAGCCCATAGTTTTTGTTATTATTATTATTGGATTGGTTGATTAATATAAAAAATTGACAGTCCAACAATAGGCTGCTTTGTCAGTGGGATAACAGTTACCATACATTACCATGCGTCTTTTCAAATGCATTGCATGAGTACTGTCACAAGGACCTTGCTTTACGACCAGTTTATAGTGTCTTTTATGCCATCGCAGGAATGGCAGGAAACTGAACCCCCTGGGCGAGGCAAAGGAGAGCTCCCTCTGGTGAGCCTGGTGAAATTGAATTCAGTAAACAATCCCTTCGGTTCATTCCCATGTTCTTAAAGGGGGCGGTCACACACTAAAAGCCAAAGGGCCTGCTCCAGGCGGGAGGAAGATCCCATATGGTCTAGCGGTCAGGATTCCTGGTTTTCACCCAGGCGGCCCGGGTTCGACTCCCGGTATGGGAAGTTAGGGTTGTCTTTGCTTCACTTATCGAGACAGCCAGCACGTCTGTCTGTGCGTAGTAGCACTTTTAGCCAGCGGCGGAGCTTCAGCAACCTGATGGGTTGAGGTTCTGTCCCCGACCAGCGTGCCTTCGATAGCTCAGCTGGTAGAGCGGAGGACTGTAGGTGGCAAGTTGGCAATCCTTAGGTCGCTGGTTCGACTCCGGCTCGAAGGAGGTCGTTTTCACGCGCAAACATTTCCGACGCCGTCAGCTGAGCTATCGAAGGCACGCTGGTCGGGGACAGAACCTCAACCCATCAGGTTGCTGAAGCTCCGCCGCTGGCTAAAAGTGCTACTACACAGCACAGACAGACGTGCTGGCTGTCTCGATAAGTGAAGCAAAGAGTTTGAGTTTGTGGTGCGGCATTTTGCAATCACGACCGCGGCTGGAGGGCAAAAGCTCATTCCCTGACCGGGAATCGAACCCGGGCCGCGGCGGTGAGAGCGCCGAATCCTAACCACTAGACCACCAGGGAAGGTCTGTTGACTCCTTCCCCTCAAGCCCGGCTGTGGGCCTCTACCAGATTTTCCAGCAAGACCACTAAGGCTTGTATTTTCCTCCAGGAGAGGAGACGTCTCTGACCCTGGATCCCAGTTCTTCCGCTGAGAAACTGTCACAGGCTCTGTAGGAATATCCTAACAACACCACAACTTGCCATGAAAACAAAGCAACCGAGATCCCCAACATGTGAGGCCTCCATCTCCAAGGTTTTAACAGCAGGCCCCTCATCGGACCCCTTCCTGACGTTGGCTCCAGGCCTGTTAATGGCATGAGAAAAAGTAGATGTCATGACAGGCCTCTGCCCAGTCGAACACCAACAGGTCCCGTGTAAGCTCAGGGACACCCGATTGGTGGGCCAGTGGCGCAATGGATAACTGAATTCCTGACGTTGAATTCAGTAAACAATCCCTTCGGATCATTCCCATGTTCTTAAAGGGGGCGGTCACACACTAAAAGCCAAAGGGCCTGCTCCAGGCGGGAGGAAGATCCCATATGGTCTAGCGGTCAGGATTCCTGGTTTTCAC
>NC_137132.1:39998339-40070839 GCF_949319135.1 Squalius cephalus | reverse complement strand
TCCTGGCTGGCTCGCTCTGCCTCTTTTGCTTCGCTGTCAGCCCATAGCCGTTTTTATTATTTCGTTTTATTAGCCCATAGTTTTTGTTATTATTATTATTGGATTGGTTGATTAATATAAAAAATTGACAGTCCAACAATAGGCTGCTTTGTCAGTGGGATAACAGTTACCATACATTACCATGCGTCTTTTCAAATGCATTGCATGAGTACTGTCACAAGGACCTTGCTTTACGACCAGTTTATAGTGTCTTTTATGCCATCGCAGGAATGGCAGGAAACTGAACCCCCTGGGCGAGGCAAAGGAGAGCTCCCTCTGGTGAGCCTGGTGAAATTGAATTCAGTAAACAATCCCTTCGGTTCATTCCCATGTTCTTAAAGGGGGCGGTCACACACTAAAAGCCAAAGGGCCTGCTCCAGGCGGGAGGAAGATCCCATATGGTCTAGCGGTCAGGATTCCTGGTTTTCACCCAGGCGGCCCGGGTTCGACTCCCGGTATGGGAAGTTAGGGTTGTCTTTGCTTCACTTATCGAGACAGCCAGCACGTCTGTCTGTGCGTAGTAGCACTTTTAGCCAGCGGCGGAGCTTCAGCAACCTGATGGGTTGAGGTTCTGTCCCCGACCAGCGTGCCTTCGATAGCTCAGCTGGTAGAGCGGAGGACTGTAGGTGGCAAGTTGGCAATCCTTAGGTCGCTGGTTCGACTCCGGCTCGAAGGAGGTCGTTTTCACGCGCAAACATTTCCGACGCCGTCAGCTGAGCTATCGAAGGCACGCTGGTCGGGGACAGAACCTCAACCCATCAGGTTGCTGAAGCTCCGCCGCTGGCTAAAAGTGCTACTACACAGCACAGACAGACGTGCTGGCTGTCTCGATAAGTGAAGCAAAGAGTTTGAGTTTGTGGTGCGGCATTTTGCAATCACGACCGCGGCTGGAGGGCAAAAGCTCATTCCCTGACCGGGAATCGAACCCGGGCCGCGGCGGTGAGAGCGCCGAATCCTAACCACTAGACCACCAGGGAAGGTCTGTTGACTCCTTCCCCTCAAGCCCGGCTGTGGGCCTCTACCAGATTTTCCAGCAAGACCACTAAGGCTTGTATTTTCCTCCAGGAGAGGAGACGTCTCTGACCCTGGATCCCAGTTCTTCCGCTGAGAAACTGTCACAGGCTCTGTAGGAATATCCTAACAACACCACAACTTGCCATGAAAACAAAGCAACCGAGATCCCCAACATGTGAGGCCTCCATCTCCAAGGTTTTAACAGCAGGCCCCTCATCGGACCCCTTCCTGACGTTGGCTCCAGGCCTGTTAATGGCATGAGAAAAAGTAGATGTCATGACAGGCCTCTGCCCAGTCGAACACCAACAGGTCCCGTGTAAGCTCAGGGACACCCGATTGGTGGGCCAGTGGCGCAATGGATAACTGAATTCCTGACGTTGAATTCAGTAAACAATCCCTTCGGATCATTCCCATGTTCTTAAAGGGGGCGGTCACACACTAAAAGCCAAAGGGCCTGCTCCAGGCGGGAGGAAGATCCCATATGGTCTAGCGGTCAGGATTCCTGGTTTTCACCAGATTTTCCAGCAAGACCACTAAGGCTTGTATTTTCCTCCAGGAGAGGAGACGTCTCTGACCCTGGATCCCTGTTCTTCCGCTGAGAAACTGTCACAGGCTCTGTAGGAATATCCTAACAACACCACAACTTGCCAAGAAAACAAAGCAACCGAGATCCCCAACATGTGAGGCCTCCATCTCCAAGGTTTTTACAGCAGGCCCCTCATCGGACCCCTGGCTCCAGGCCTGTTAATGGCATGAGAAAAAGTAGATGTCATGACAGGCCTCTGCCCAGTCGAACACCAACAGGTCCCGTGTAAGCTCAGGGACACCCGATTGGTGGGCCAGTGGCGCAATGGATAACTGAATTCCTGACGTTGAATTCAGTAAACAATCCCTTCGGATCATTCCCATGTTCTTAAAGGGGGCGGTCACACACTAAAAGCCAAAGGGCCTGCTCCAGGCGGGAGGAAGATCCCATATGGTCTAGCGGTCAGGATTCCTGGTTTTCACCAGATTTTCCAGCAAGACCACTAAGGCTTGTATTTTCCTCCAGGAGAGGAGACGTCTCTGACCCTGGATCCCAGTTCTTCCGCTGAGAAACTGTCACAGGCTCTGTAGGAATATCCTAACAACACCACAACTTGCCATGAAAACAAAGCAACCGAGATCCCCAACATGTGAGGCCTCCATCTCCAAGGTTTTAACAGCAGGCCCCTCATCGGACCCCTGGCTCCAGGCCTGTTAATGGCATGAGAAAAAGTAGATGTCATGACAGGCCTCTGCCCAGTCGAACACCAACAGGTCCCGTGTAAGCTCAGGGACACCCGATTGGTGGGCCAGTGGCGCAATGGATAACGCGTCTGACTACGGATCAGAAGATTCTAGGTTCGACTCCTGGCTGGCTCGCTCTGCCTCTTTTGCTTCGCTGTCAGCCCATAGCCGTTTTTATTATTTCGTTTTATTAGCCCATAGTTTTTGTTATTATTATTATTGGATTGGTTGATTAATATAAAAAATTGACAGTCCAACAATAGGCTGCTTTGTCAGTGGGATAACAGTTACCATACATTACCATGCGTCTTTTCAAATGCATTGCATGAGTACTGTCACAAGGACCTTGCTTTACGACCAGTTTATAGTGTCTTTTATGCCATCGCAGGAATGGCAGGAAACTGAACCCCCTGGGCGAGGCAAAGGAGAGCTCCCTCTGGTGAGCCTGGTGAAATTGAATTCAGTAAACAATCCCTTCGGTTCATTCCCATGTTCTTAAAGGGGGCGGTCACACACTAAAAGCCAAAGGGCCTGCTCCAGGCGGGAGGAAGATCCCATATGGTCTAGCGGTCAGGATTCCTGGTTTTCACCCAGGCGGCCCGGGTTCGACTCCCGGTATGGGAAGTTAGGGTTGTCTTTGCTTCACTTATCGAGACAGCCAGCACGTCTGTCTGTGCTGTGTAGTAGCACTTTTAGCCAGCGGCGGAGCTTCAGCAACCTGATGGGTTGAGGTTCTGTCCCCGACCAGCGTGCCTTCTATAGCTCAGCTGGTAGAGCGGAGGACTGTAGGTGGCAAGTTGGCAATCCTTAGGTCGCTGGTTCGACTCCGGCTCGAAGGAGGTCGTTTTCACGCGCAAACCTTTCCGACGCCGTCAGCGCTTGAGTTTGTGGTGCGGCATTTTGCAATCACGACCGCGGCTGGAGGGCAAAAGCTCATTCCCTGACCGGGAATCGAACCCGGGCCGCGGCGGTGAGAGCGCCGAATCCTAACCACTAGACCACCAGGGAAGGTCTGTTGACTCCTTCCCCTCAAGCCCGGCTGTGGGCCTCTACCAGATTTTCCAGCAAGACCACTAAGGCTTGTATTTTCCTCCAGGAGAGGAGACGTCTCTGACCCTGGATCCCAGTTCTTCCGCTGAGAAACTGTCACAGGCTCTGTAGGAATATCCTAACAACACCACAACTTGCCATGAAAACAAAGCAACCGAGATCCCCAACATGTGAGGCCTCCATCTCCAAGGTTTTTACAGCAGGCCCCTCATCGGACCCCTGGCTCCAGGCCTGTTAATGGCATGAGAAAAAGTAGATGTCATGACAGGCCTCTGCCCAGTCGAACACCAACAGGTCCCGTGTAAGCTCAGGGACACCCGATTGGTGGGCCAGTGGCGCAGTGGATAACTGAATTCCTGACGTTGAATTCAGTAAACAATCCCTTCGGATCATTCCCATGTTCTTAAAGGGGGCGGTCACACACTAAAAGCCAAAGGGCCTGCTCCAGGCGGGAGGAAGATCCCATATGGTCTAGCGGTCAGGATTCCTGGTTTTCACCAGATTTTCCAGCAAGACCACTAAGGCTTGTATTTTCCTCCAGGAGAGGAGACGTCTCTGACCCTGGATCCCAGTTCTTCCGCTGAGAAACTGTCACAGGCTCTGTAGGAATATCCTAACAACACCACAACTTGCCATGAAAACAAAGCAACCGAGATCCCCAACATGTGCGGCCTCCATCTCCAAGGTTTTAACAGCAGGCCCCTCATCGGACCCCTGGCTCCAGGCCTGTTAATGGCATGAGAAAAAGTAGATGTCATGACAGGCCTCTGCCCAGTCGAACACCAACAGGTCCCGTGTAAGCTCAGGGACACCCGATTGGTGGGCCAGTGGCGCAATGGATAACGCGTCTGACTACGGATCAGAAGATTCTAGGTTCGACTCCTGGCTGGCTCGCTCTGCCTCTTTTGCTTCGCTGTCAGCCCATAGCCGTTTTTATTATTTCGTTTTATTAGCCCATAGTTTTTGTTATTATTATTATTGGATTGGTTGATTAATATAAAAAATTGACAGTCCAACAATAGGCTGCTTTGTCAGTGGGATAACAGTTACCATACATTACCATGCGTCTTTTCAAATGCATTGCATGAGTACTGTCACAAGGACCTTGCTTTACGACCAGTTTATAGTGTCTTTTATGCCATCGCAGGAATGGCAGGAAACTGAACCCCCTGGGCGAGGCAAAGGAGAGCTCCCTCTGGTGAGCCTGGTGAAATTGAATTCAGTAAACAATCCCTTCGGTTCATTCCCATGTTCTTAAAGGGGGCGGTCACACACTAAAAGCCAAAGGGCCTGCTCCAGGCGGGAGGAAGATCCCATATGGTCTAGCGGTCAGGATTCCTGGTTTTCACCCAGGCGGCCCGGGTTCGACTCCCGGTATGGGAAGTTAGGGTTGTCTTTGCTTCACTTATCGAGACAGCCAGCACGTCTGTCTGTGCGTAGTAGCACTTTTAGCCAGCGGCGGAGCTTCAGCAACCTGATGGGTTGAGGTTCTGTCCCCGACCAGCGTGCCTTCGATAGCTCAGCTGGTAGAGCGGAGGACTGTAGGTGGCAAGTTGGCAATCCTTAGGTCGCTGGTTCGACTCCGGCTCGAAGGAGGTCGTTTTCACGCGCAAACATTTCCGACGCCGTCAGCTGAGCTATCGAAGGCACGCTGGTCGGGGACAGAACCTCAACCCATCAGGTTGCTGAAGCTCCGCCGCTGGCTAAAAGTGCTACTACACAGCACAGACAGACGTGCTGGCTGTCTCGATAAGTGAAGCAAAGAGTTTGAGTTTGTGGTGCGGCATTTTGCAATCACGACCGCGGCTGGAGGGCAAAAGCTCATTCCCTGACCGGGAATCGAACCCGGGCCGCGGCGGTGAGAGCGCCGAATCCTAACCACTAGACCACCAGGGAAGGTCTGTTGACTCCTTCCCCTCAAGCCCGGCTGTGGGCCTCTACCAGATTTTCCAGCAAGACCACTAAGGCTTGTATTTTCCTCCAGGAGAGGAGACGTCTCTGACCCTGGATCCCAGTTCTTCCGCTGAGAAACTGTCACAGGCTCTGTAGGAATATCCTAACAACACCACAACTTGCCATGAAAACAAAGCAACCGAGATCCCCAACATGTGAGGCCTCCATCTCCAAGGTTTTAACAGCAGGCCCCTCATCGGACCCCTTCCTGACGTTGGCTCCAGGCCTGTTAATGGCATGAGAAAAAGTAGATGTCATGACAGGCCTCTGCCCAGTCGAACACCAACAGGTCCCGTGTAAGCTCAGGGACACCCGATTGGTGGGCCAGTGGCGCAATGGATAACTGAATTCCTGACGTTGAATTCAGTAAACAATCCCTTCGGATCATTCCCATGTTCTTAAAGGGGGCGGTCACACACTAAAAGCCAAAGGGCCTGCTCCAGGCGGGAGGAAGATCCCATATGGTCTAGCGGTCAGGATTCCTGGTTTTCACCAGATTTTCCAGCAAGACCACTAAGGCTTGTATTTTCCTCCAGGAGAGGAGACGTCTCTGACCCTGGATCCCTGTTCTTCCGCTGAGAAACTGTCACAGGCTCTGTAGGAATATCCTAACAACACCACAACTTGCCAAGAAAACAAAGCAACCGAGATCCCCAACATGTGAGGCCTCCATCTCCAAGGTTTTTACAGCAGGCCCCTCATCGGACCCCTGGCTCCAGGCCTGTTAATGGCATGAGAAAAAGTAGATGTCATGACAGGCCTCTGCCCAGTCGAACACCAACAGGTCCCGTGTAAGCTCAGGGACACCCGATTGGTGGGCCAGTGGCGCAATGGATAACTGAATTCCTGACGTTGAATTCAGTAAACAATCCCTTCGGATCATTCCCATGTTCTTAAAGGGGGCGGTCACACACTAAAAGCCAAAGGGCCTGCTCCAGGCGGGAGGAAGATCCCATATGGTCTAGCGGTCAGGATTCCTGGTTTTCACCAGATTTTCCAGCAAGACCACTAAGGCTTGTATTTTCCTCCAGGAGAGGAGACGTCTCTGACCCTGGATCCCAGTTCTTCCGCTGAGAAACTGTCACAGGCTCTGTAGGAATATCCTAACAACACCACAACTTGCCATGAAAACAAAGCAACCGAGATCCCCAACATGTGAGGCCTCCATCTCCAAGGTTTTAACAGCAGGCCCCTCATCGGACCCCTGGCTCCAGGCCTGTTAATGGCATGAGAAAAAGTAGATGTCATGACAGGCCTCTGCCCAGTCGAACACCAACAGGTCCCGTGTAAGCTCAGGGACACCCGATTGGTGGGCCAGTGGCGCAATGGATAACGCGTCTGACTACGGATCAGAAGATTCTAGGTTCGACTCCTGGCTGCCTCGCTCTGCCTCTTTTGCTTCGCTGTCAGCCCATAGCCGTTTTTATTATTTCGTTTTATTAGCCCATAGTTTTTGTTATTATTATTATTGGATTGGTTGATTAATATAAAAAATTGACAGTCCAACAATAGGCTGCTTTGTCAGTGGGATAACAGTTACCATACATTACCATGCGTCTTTTCAAATGCATTGCATGAGTACTGTCACAAGGACCTTGCTTTACGACCAGTTTATAGTGTCTTTTATGCCATCGCAGGAATGGCAGGAAACTGAACCCCCTGGGCGAGGCAAAGGAGAGCTCCCTCTGGTGAGCCTGGTGAAATTGAATTCAGTAAACAATCCCTTCGGTTCATTCCCATGTTCTTAAAGGGGGCGGTCACACACTAAAAGCCAAAGGGCCTGCTCCAGGCGGGAGGAAGATCCCATATGGTCTAGCGGTCAGGATTCCTGGTTTTCACCCAGGCGGCCCGGGTTCGACTCCCGGTATGGGAAGTTAGGGTTGTCTTTGCTTCACTTATCGAGACAGCCAGCACGTCTGTCTGTGCTGTGTAGTAGCACTTTTAGCCAGCGGCGGAGCTTCAGCAACCTGATGGGTTGAGGTTCTGTCCCCGACCAGCGTGCCTTCTATAGCTCAGCTGGTAGAGCGGAGGACTGTAGGTGGCAAGTTGGCAATCCTTAGGTCGCTGGTTCGACTCCGGCTCGAAGGAGGTCGTTTTCACGCGCAAACCTTTCCGACGCCGTCAGCGCTTGAGTTTGTGGTGCGGCATTTTGCAATCACGACCGCGGCTGGAGGGCAAAAGCTCATTCCCTGACCGGGAATCGAACCCGGGCCGCGGCGGTGAGAGCGCCGAATCCTAACCACTAGACCACCAGGGAAGGTCTGTTGACTCCTTCCCCTCAAGCCCGGCTGTGGGCCTCTACCAGATTTTCCAGCAAGACCACTAAGGCTTGTATTTTCCTCCAGGAGAGGAGACGTCTCTGACCCTGGATCCCAGTTCTTCCGCTGAGAAACTGTCACAGGCTCTGTAGGAATATCCTAACAACACCACAACTTGCCATGAAAACAAAGCAACCGAGATCCCCAACATGTGAGGCCTCCATCTCCAAGGTTTTTACAGCAGGCCCCTCATCGGACCCCTGGCTCCAGGCCTGTTAATGGCATGAGAAAAAGTAGATGTCATGACAGGCCTCTGCCCAGTCGAACACCAACAGGTCCCGTGTAAGCTCAGGGACACCCGATTGGTGGGCCAGTGGCGCAGTGGATAACTGAATTCCTGACGTTGAATTCAGTAAACAATCCCTTCGGATCATTCCCATGTTCTTAAAGGGGGCGGTCACACACTAAAAGCCAAAGGGCCTGCTCCAGGCGGGAGGAAGATCCCATATGGTCTAGCGGTCAGGATTCCTGGTTTTCACCAGATTTTCCAGCAAGACCACTAAGGCTTGTATTTTCCTCCAGGAGAGGAGACGTCTCTGACCCTGGATCCCAGTTCTTCCGCTGAGAAACTGTCACAGGCTCTGTAGGAATATCCTAACAACACCACAACTTGCCATGAAAACAAAGCAACCGAGATCCCCAACATGTGCGGCCTCCATCTCCAAGGTTTTAACAGCAGGCCCCTCATCGGACCCCTGGCTCCAGGCCTGTTAATGGCATGAGAAAAAGTAGATGTCATGACAGGCCTCTGCCCAGTCGAACACCAACAGGTCCCGTGTAAGCTCAGGGACACCCGATTGGTGGGCCAGTGGCGCAATGGATAACGCGTCTGACTACGGATCAGAAGATTCTAGGTTCGACTCCTGGCTGGCTCGCTCTGCCTCTTTTGCTTCGCTGTCAGCCCATAGCCGTTTTTATTATTTCGTTTTATTAGCCCATAGTTTTTGTTATTATTATTATTGGATTGGTTGATTAATATAAAAAATTGACAGTCCAACAATAGGCTGCTTTGTCAGTGGGATAACAGTTACCATACATTACCATGCGTCTTTTCAAATGCATTGCATGAGTACTGTCACAAGGACCTTGCTTTACGACCAGTTTATAGTGTCTTTTATGCCATCGCAGGAATGGCAGGAAACTGAACCCCCTGGGCGAGGCAAAGGAGAGCTCCCTCTGGTGAGCCTGGTGAAATTGAATTCAGTAAACAATCCCTTCGGTTCATTCCCATGTTCTTAAAGGGGGCGGTCACACACTAAAAGCCAAAGGGCCTGCTCCAGGCGGGAGGAAGATCCCATATGGTCTAGCGGTCAGGATTCCTGGTTTTCACCCAGGCGGCCCGGGTTCGACTCCCGGTATGGGAAGTTAGGGTTGTCTTTGCTTCACTTATCGAGACAGCCAGCACGTCTGTCTGTGCGTAGTAGCACTTTTAGCCAGCGGCGGAGCTTCAGCAACCTGATGGGTTGAGGTTCTGTCCCCGACCAGCGTGCCTTCGATAGCTCAGCTGGTAGAGCGGAGGACTGTAGGTGGCAAGTTGGCAATCCTTAGGTCGCTGGTTCGACTCCGGCTCGAAGGAGGTCGTTTTCACGCGCAAACATTTCCGACGCCGTCAGCTGAGCTATCGAAGGCACGCTGGTCGGGGACAGAACCTCAACCCATCAGGTTGCTGAAGCTCCGCCGCTGGCTAAAAGTGCTACTACACAGCACAGACAGACGTGCTGGCTGTCTCGATAAGTGAAGCAAAGAGTTTGAGTTTGTGGTGCGGCATTTTGCAATCACGACCGCGGCTGGAGGGCAAAAGCTCATTCCCTGACCGGGAATCGAACCCGGGCCGCGGCGGTGAGAGCGCCGAATCCTAACCACTAGACCACCAGGGAAGGTCTGTTGACTCCTTCCCCTCAAGCCCGGCTGTGGGCCTCTACCAGATTTTCCAGCAAGACCACTAAGGCTTGTATTTTCCTCCAGGAGAGGAGACGTCTCTGACCCTGGATCCCAGTTCTTCCGCTGAGAAACTGTCACAGGCTCTGTAGGAATATCCTAACAACACCACAACTTGCCATGAAAACAAAGCAACCGAGATCCCCAACATGTGAGGCCTCCATCTCCAAGGTTTTAACAGCAGGCCCCTCATCGGACCCCTTCCTGACGTTGGCTCCAGGCCTGTTAATGGCATGAGAAAAAGTAGATGTCATGACAGGCCTCTGCCCAGTCGAACACCAACAGGTCCCGTGTAAGCTCAGGGACACCCGATTGGTGGGCCAGTGGCGCAATGGATAACTGAATTCCTGACGTTGAATTCAGTAAACAATCCCTTCGGATCATTCCCATGTTCTTAAAGGGGGCGGTCACACACTAAAAGCCAAAGGGCCTGCTCCAGGCGGGAGGAAGATCCCATATGGTCTAGCGGTCAGGATTCCTGGTTTTCACCAGATTTTCCAGCAAGACCACTAAGGCTTGTATTTTCCTCCAGGAGAGGAGACGTCTCTGACCCTGGATCCCTGTTCTTCCGCTGAGAAACTGTCACAGGCTCTGTAGGAATATCCTAACAACACCACAACTTGCCAAGAAAACAAAGCAACCGAGATCCCCAACATGTGAGGCCTCCATCTCCAAGGTTTTTACAGCAGGCCCCTCATCGGACCCCTGGCTCCAGGCCTGTTAATGGCATGAGAAAAAGTAGATGTCATGACAGGCCTCTGCCCAGTCGAACACCAACAGGTCCCGTGTAAGCTCAGGGACACCCGATTGGTGGGCCAGTGGCGCAATGGATAACTGAATTCCTGACGTTGAATTCAGTAAACAATCCCTTCGGATCATTCCCATGTTCTTAAAGGGGGCGGTCACACACTAAAAGCCAAAGGGCCTGCTCCAGGCGGGAGGAAGATCCCATATGGTCTAGCGGTCAGGATTCCTGGTTTTCACCAGATTTTCCAGCAAGACCACTAAGGCTTGTATTTTCCTCCAGGAGAGGAGACGTCTCTGACCCTGGATCCCAGTTCTTCCGCTGAGAAACTGTCACAGGCTCTGTAGGAATATCCTAACAACACCACAACTTGCCATGAAAACAAAGCAACCGAGATCCCCAACATGTGAGGCCTCCATCTCCAAGGTTTTAACAGCAGGCCCCTCATCGGACCCCTGGCTCCAGGCCTGTTAATGGCATGAGAAAAAGTAGATGTCATGACAGGCCTCTGCCCAGTCGAACACCAACAGGTCCCGTGTAAGCTCAGGGACACCCGATTGGTGGGCCAGTGGCGCAATGGATAACGCGTCTGACTACGGATCAGAAGATTCTAGGTTCGACTCCTGGCTGCCTCGCTCTGCCTCTTTTGCTTCGCTGTCAGCCCATAGCCGTTTTTATTATTTCGTTTTATTAGCCCATAGTTTTTGTTATTATTATTATTGGATTGGTTGATTAATATAAAAAATTGACAGTCCAACAATAGGCTGCTTTGTCAGTGGGATAACAGTTACCATACATTACCATGCGTCTTTTCAAATGCATTGCATGAGTACTGTCACAAGGACCTTGCTTTACGACCAGTTTATAGTGTCTTTTATGCCATCGCAGGAATGGCAGGAAACTGAACCCCCTGGGCGAGGCAAAGGAGAGCTCCCTCTGGTGAGCCTGGTGAAATTGAATTCAGTAAACAATCCCTTCGGTTCATTCCCATGTTCTTAAAGGGGGCGGTCACACACTAAAAGCCAAAGGGCCTGCTCCAGGCGGGAGGAAGATCCCATATGGTCTAGCGGTCAGGATTCCTGGTTTTCACCCAGGCGGCCCGGGTTCGACTCCCGGTATGGGAAGTTAGGGTTGTCTTTGCTTCACTTATCGAGACAGCCAGCACGTCTGTCTGTGCTGTGTAGTAGCACTTTTAGCCAGCGGCGGAGCTTCAGCAACCTGATGGGTTGAGGTTCTGTCCCCGACCAGCGTGCCTTCTATAGCTCAGCTGGTAGAGCGGAGGACTGTAGGTGGCAAGTTGGCAATCCTTAGGTCGCTGGTTCGACTCCGGCTCGAAGGAGGTCGTTTTCACGCGCAAACCTTTCCGACGCCGTCAGCGCTTGAGTTTGTGGTGCGGCATTTTGCAATCACGACCGCGGCTGGAGGGCAAAAGCTCATTCCCTGACCGGGAATCGAACCCGGGCCGCGGCGGTGAGAGCGCCGAATCCTAACCACTAGACCACCAGGGAAGGTCTGTTGACTCCTTCCCCTCAAGCCCGGCTGTGGGCCTCTACCAGATTTTCCAGCAAGACCACTAAGGCTTGTATTTTCCTCCAGGAGAGGAGACGTCTCTGACCCTGGATCCCAGTTCTTCCGCTGAGAAACTGTCACAGGCTCTGTAGGAATATCCTAACAACACCACAACTTGCCATGAAAACAAAGCAACCGAGATCCCCAACATGTGAGGCCTCCATCTCCAAGGTTTTTACAGCAGGCCCCTCATCGGACCCCTGGCTCCAGGCCTGTTAATGGCATGAGAAAAAGTAGATGTCATGACAGGCCTCTGCCCAGTCGAACACCAACAGGTCCCGTGTAAGCTCAGGGACACCCGATTGGTGGGCCAGTGGCGCAGTGGATAACTGAATTCCTGACGTTGAATTCAGTAAACAATCCCTTCGGATCATTCCCATGTTCTTAAAGGGGGCGGTCACACACTAAAAGCCAAAGGGCCTGCTCCAGGCGGGAGGAAGATCCCATATGGTCTAGCGGTCAGGATTCCTGGTTTTCACCAGATTTTCCAGCAAGACCACTAAGGCTTGTATTTTCCTCCAGGAGAGGAGACGTCTCTGACCCTGGATCCCAGTTCTTCCGCTGAGAAACTGTCACAGGCTCTGTAGGAATATCCTAACAACACCACAACTTGCCATGAAAACAAAGCAACCGAGATCCCCAACATGTGCGGCCTCCATCTCCAAGGTTTTAACAGCAGGCCCCTCATCGGACCCCTGGCTCCAGGCCTGTTAATGGCATGAGAAAAAGTAGATGTCATGACAGGCCTCTGCCCAGTCGAACACCAACAGGTCCCGTGTAAGCTCAGGGACACCCGATTGGTGGGCCAGTGGCGCAATGGATAACGCGTCTGACTACGGATCAGAAGATTCTAGGTTCGACTCCTGGCTGGCTCGCTCTGCCTCTTTTGCTTCGCTGTCAGCCCATAGCCGTTTTTATTATTTCGTTTTATTAGCCCATAGTTTTTGTTATTATTATTATTGGATTGGTTGATTAATATAAAAAATTGACAGTCCAACAATAGGCTGCTTTGTCAGTGGGATAACAGTTACCATACATTACCATGCGTCTTTTCAAATGCATTGCATGAGTACTGTCACAAGGACCTTGCTTTACGACCAGTTTATAGTGTCTTTTATGCCATCGCAGGAATGGCAGGAAACTGAACCCCCTGGGCGAGGCAAAGGAGAGCTCCCTCTGGTGAGCCTGGTGAAATTGAATTCAGTAAACAATCCCTTCGGTTCATTCCCATGTTCTTAAAGGGGGCGGTCACACACTAAAAGCCAAAGGGCCTGCTCCAGGCGGGAGGAAGATCCCATATGGTCTAGCGGTCAGGATTCCTGGTTTTCACCCAGGCGGCCCGGGTTCGACTCCCGGTATGGGAAGTTAGGGTTGTCTTTGCTTCACTTATCGAGACAGCCAGCACGTCTGTCTGTGCGTAGTAGCACTTTTAGCCAGCGGCGGAGCTTCAGCAACCTGATGGGTTGAGGTTCTGTCCCCGACCAGCGTGCCTTCGATAGCTCAGCTGGTAGAGCGGAGGACTGTAGGTGGCAAGTTGGCAATCCTTAGGTCGCTGGTTCGACTCCGGCTCGAAGGAGGTCGTTTTCACGCGCAAACATTTCCGACGCCGTCAGCTGAGCTATCGAAGGCACGCTGGTCGGGGACAGAACCTCAACCCATCAGGTTGCTGAAGCTCCGCCGCTGGCTAAAAGTGCTACTACACAGCACAGACAGACGTGCTGGCTATCTCGATAAGTGAAGCAAAGAGTTTGAGTTTGTGGTGCGGCATTTTGCAATCACGACCGCGGCTGGAGGGCAAAAGCTCATTCCCTGACCGGGAATCGAACCCGGGCCGCGGCGGTGAGAGCGCCGAATCCTAACCACTAGACCACCAGGGAAGGTCTGTTGACTCCTTCCCCTCAAGCCCGGCTGTGGGCCTCTACCAGATTTTCCAGCAAGACCACTAAGGCTTGTATTTTCCTCCAGGAGAGGAGACGTCTCTGACCCTGGATCCCAGTTCTTCCGCTGAGAAACTGTCACAGGCTCTGTAGGAATATCCTAACAACACCACAACTTGCCATGAAAACAAAGCAACCGAGATCCCCAACATGTGAGGCCTCCATCTCCAAGGTTTTAACAGCAGGCCCCTCATCGGACCCCTTCCTGACGTTGGCTCCAGGCCTGTTAATGGCATGAGAAAAAGTAGATGTCATGACAGGCCTCTGCCCAGTCGAACACCAACAGGTCCCGTGTAAGCTCAGGGACACCCGATTGGTGGGCCAGTGGCGCAATGGATAACTGAATTCCTGACGTTGAATTCAGTAAACAATCCCTTCGGATCATTCCCATGTTCTTAAAGGGGGCGGTCACACACTAAAAGCCAAAGGGCCTGCTCCAGGCGGGAGGAAGATCCCATATGGTCTAGCGGTCAGGATTCCTGGTTTTCACCAGATTTTCCAGCAAGACCACTAAGGCTTGTATTTTCCTCCAGGAGAGGAGACGTCTCTGACCCTGGATCCCTGTTCTTCCGCTGAGAAACTGTCACAGGCTCTGTAGGAATATCCTAACAACACCACAACTTGCCAAGAAAACAAAGCAACCGAGATCCCCAACATGTGAGGCCTCCATCTCCAAGGTTTTTACAGCAGGCCCCTCATCGGACCCCTGGCTCCAGGCCTGTTAATGGCATGAGAAAAAGTAGATGTCATGACAGGCCTCTGCCCAGTCGAACACCAACAGGTCCCGTGTAAGCTCAGGGACACCCGATTGGTGGGCCAGTGGCGCAATGGATAACTGAATTCCTGACGTTGAATTCAGTAAACAATCCCTTCGGATCATTCCCATGTTCTTAAAGGGGGCGGTCACACACTAAAAGCCAAAGGGCCTGCTCCAGGCGGGAGGAAGATCCCATATGGTCTAGCGGTCAGGATTCCTGGTTTTCACCAGATTTTCCAGCAAGACCACTAAGGCTTGTATTTTCCTCCAGGAGAGGAGACGTCTCTGACCCTGGATCCCAGTTCTTCCGCTGAGAAACTGTCACAGGCTCTGTAGGAATATCCTAACAACACCACAACTTGCCATGAAAACAAAGCAACCGAGATCCCCAACATGTGAGGCCTCCATCTCCAAGGTTTTAACAGCAGGCCCCTCATCGGACCCCTGGCTCCAGGCCTGTTAATGGCATGAGAAAAAGTAGATGTCATGACAGGCCTCTGCCCAGTCGAACACCAACAGGTCCCGTGTAAGCTCAGGGACACCCGATTGGTGGGCCAGTGGCGCAATGGATAACGCGTCTGACTACGGATCAGAAGATTCTAGGTTCGACTCCTGGCTGGCTCGCTCTGCCTCTTTTGCTTCGCTGTCAGCCCATAGCCGTTTTTATTATTTCGTTTTATTAGCCCATAGTTTTTGTTATTATTATTATTGGATTGGTTGATTAATATAAAAAATTGACAGTCCAACAATAGGCTGCTTTGTCAGTGGGATAACAGTTACCATACATTACCATGCGTCTTTTCAAATGCATTGCATGAGTACTGTCACAAGGACCTTGCTTTACGACCAGTTTATAGTGTCTTTTATGCCATCGCAGGAATGGCAGGAAACTGAACCCCCTGGGCGAGGCAAAGGAGAGCTCCCTCTGGTGAGCCTGGTGAAATTGAATTCAGTAAACAATCCCTTCGGTTCATTCCCATGTTCTTAAAGGGGGCGGTCACACACTAAAAGCCAAAGGGCCTGCTCCAGGCGGGAGGAAGATCCCATATGGTCTAGCGGTCAGGATTCCTGGTTTTCACCCAGGCGGCCCGGGTTCGACTCCCGGTATGGGAAGTTAGGGTTGTCTTTGCTTCACTTATCGAGACAGCCAGCACGTCTGTCTGTGCTGTGTAGTAGCACTTTTAGCCAGCGGCGGAGCTTCAGCAACCTGATGGGTTGAGGTTCTGTCCCCGACCAGCGTGCCTTCTATAGCTCAGCTGGTAGAGCGGAGGACTGTAGGTGGCAAGTTGGCAATCCTTAGGTCGCTGGTTCGACTCCGGCTCGAAGGAGGTCGTTTTCACGCGCAAACCTTTCCGACGCCGTCAGCGCTTGAGTTTGTGGTGCGGCATTTTGCAATCACGACCGCGGCTGGAGGGCAAAAGCTCATTCCCTGACCGGGAATCGAACCCGGGCCGCGGCGGTGAGAGCGCCGAATCCTAACCACTAGACCACCAGGGAAGGTCTGTTGACTCCTTCCCCTCAAGCCCGGCTGTGGGCCTCTACCAGATTTTCCAGCAAGACCACTAAGGCTTGTATTTTCCTCCAGGAGAGGAGACGTCTCTGACCCTGGATCCCAGTTCTTCCGCTGAGAAACTGTCACAGGCTCTGTAGGAATATCCTAACAACACCACAACTTGCCATGAAAACAAAGCAACCGAGATCCCCAACATGTGAGGCCTCCATCTCCAAGGTTTTTACAGCAGGCCCCTCATCGGACCCCTGGCTCCAGGCCTGTTAATGGCATGAGAAAAAGTAGATGTCATGACAGGCCTCTGCCCAGTCGAACACCAACAGGTCCCGTGTAAGCTCAGGGACACCCGATTGGTGGGCCAGTGGCGCAGTGGATAACTGAATTCCTGACGTTGAATTCAGTAAACAATCCCTTCGGATCATTCCCATGTTCTTAAAGGGGGCGGTCACACACTAAAAGCCAAAGGGCCTGCTCCAGGCGGGAGGAAGATCCCATATGGTCTAGCGGTCAGGATTCCTGGTTTTCACCAGATTTTCCAGCAAGACCACTAAGGCTTGTATTTTCCTCCAGGAGAGGAGACGTCTCTGACCCTGGATCCCAGTTCTTCCGCTGAGAAACTGTCACAGGCTCTGTAGGAATATCCTAACAACACCACAACTTGCCATGAAAACAAAGCAACCGAGATCCCCAACATGTGAGGCCTCCATCTCCAAGGTTTTAACAGCAGGCCCCTCATCGGACCCCTTCCTGACGTTGGCTCCAGGCCTGTTAATGGCATGAGAAAAAGTAGATGTCATGACAGGCCTCTGCCCAGTCGAACACCAACAGGTCCCGTGTAAGCTCAGGGACACCCGATTGGTGGGCCAGTGGCGCAATGGATAACTGAATTCCTGACGTTGAATTCAGTAAACAATCCCTTCGGATCATTCCCATGTTCTTAAAGGGGGCGGTCACACACTAAAAGCCAAAGGGCCTGCTCCAGGCGGGAGGAAGATCCCATATGGTCTAGCGGTCAGGATTCCTGGTTTTCACCAGATTTTCCAGCAAGACCACTAAGGCTTGTATTTTCCTCCAGGAGAGGAGACGTCTCTGACCCTGGATCCCTGTTCTTCCGCTGAGAAACTGTCACAGGCTCTGTAGGAATATCCTAACAACACCACAACTTGCCAAGAAAACAAAGCAACCGAGATCCCCAACATGTGAGGCCTCCATCTCCAAGGTTTTTACAGCAGGCCCCTCATCGGACCCCTGGCTCCAGGCCTGTTAATGGCATGAGAAAAAGTAGATGTCATGACAGGCCTCTGCCCAGTCGAACACCAACAGGTCCCGTGTAAGCTCAGGGACACCCGATTGGTGGGCCAGTGGCGCAATGGATAACTGAATTCCTGACGTTGAATTCAGTAAACAATCCCTTCGGATCATTCCCATGTTCTTAAAGGGGGCGGTCACACACTAAAAGCCAAAGGGCCTGCTCCAGGCGGGAGGAAGATCCCATATGGTCTAGCGGTCAGGATTCCTGGTTTTCACCAGATTTTCCAGCAAGACCACTAAGGCTTGTATTTTCCTCCAGGAGAGGAGACGTCTCTGACCCTGGATCCCAGTTCTTCCGCTGAGAAACTGTCACAGGCTCTGTAGGAATATCCTAACAACACCACAACTTGCCATGAAAACAAAGCAACCGAGATCCCCAACATGTGAGGCCTCCATCTCCAAGGTTTTAACAGCAGGCCCCTCATCGGACCCCTGGCTCCAGGCCTGTTAATGGCATGAGAAAAAGTAGATGTCATGACAGGCCTCTGCCCAGTCGAACACCAACAGGTCCCGTGTAAGCTCAGGGACACCCGATTGGTGGGCCAGTGGCGCAATGGATAACGCGTCTGACTACGGATCAGAAGATTCTAGGTTCGACTCCTGGCTGGCTCGCTCTGCCTCTTTTGCTTCGCTGTCAGCCCATAGCCGTTTTTATTATTTCGTTTTATTAGCCCATAGTTTTTGTTATTATTATTATTGGATTGGTTGATTAATATAAAAAATTGACAGTCCAACAATAGGCTGCTTTGTCAGTGGGATAACAGTTACCATACATTACCATGCGTCTTTTCAAATGCATTGCATGAGTACTGTCACAAGGACCTTGCTTTACGACCAGTTTATAGTGTCTTTTATGCCATCGCAGGAATGGCAGGAAACTGAACCCCCTGGGCGAGGCAAAGGAGAGCTCCCTCTGGTGAGCCTGGTGAAATTGAATTCAGTAAACAATCCCTTCGGTTCATTCCCATGTTCTTAAAGGGGGCGGTCACACACTAAAAGCCAAAGGGCCTGCTCCAGGCGGGAGGAAGATCCCATATGGTCTAGCGGTCAGGATTCCTGGTTTTCACCCAGGCGGCCCGGGTTCGACTCCCGGTATGGGAAGTTAGGGTTGTCTTTGCTTCACTTATCGAGACAGCCAGCACGTCTGTCTGTGCTGTGTAGTAGCACTTTTAGCCAGCGGCGGAGCTTCAGCAACCTGATGGGTTGAGGTTCTGTCCCCGACCAGCGTGCCTTCTATAGCTCAGCTGGTAGAGCGGAGGACTGTAGGTGGCAAGTTGGCAATCCTTAGGTCGCTGGTTCGACTCCGGCTCGAAGGAGGTCGTTTTCACGCGCAAACCTTTCCGACGCCGTCAGCGCTTGAGTTTGTGGTGCGGCATTTTGCAATCACGACCGCGGCTGGAGGGCAAAAGCTCATTCCCTGACCGGGAATCGAACCCGGGCCGCGGCGGTGAGAGCGCCGAATCCTAACCACTAGACCACCAGGGAAGGTCTGTTGACTCCTTCCCCTCAAGCCCGGCTGTGGGCCTCTACCAGATTTTCCAGCAAGACCACTAAGGCTTGTATTTTCCTCCAGGAGAGGAGACGTCTCTGACCCTGGATCCCAGTTCTTCCGCTGAGAAACTGTCACAGGCTCTGTAGGAATATCCTAACAACACCACAACTTGCCATGAAAACAAAGCAACCGAGATCCCCAACATGTGAGGCCTCCATCTCCAAGGTTTTTACAGCAGGCCCCTCATCGGACCCCTGGCTCCAGGCCTGTTAATGGCATGAGAAAAAGTAGATGTCATGACAGGCCTCTGCCCAGTCGAACACCAACAGGTCCCGTGTAAGCTCAGGGACACCCGATTGGTGGGCCAGTGGCGCAGTGGATAACTGAATTCCTGACGTTGAATTCAGTAAACAATCCCTTCGGATCATTCCCATGTTCTTAAAGGGGGCGGTCACACACTAAAAGCCAAAGGGCCTGCTCCAGGCGGGAGGAAGATCCCATATGGTCTAGCGGTCAGGATTCCTGGTTTTCACCAGATTTTCCAGCAAGACCACTAAGGCTTGTATTTTCCTCCAGGAGAGGAGACGTCTCTGACCCTGGATCCCAGTTCTTCCGCTGAGAAACTGTCACAGGCTCTGTAGGAATATCCTAACAACACCACAACTTGCCATGAAAACAAAGCAACCGAGATCCCCAACATGTGAGGCCTCCATCTCCAAGGTTTTAACAGCAGGCCCCTCATCGGACCCCTGGCTCCAGGCCTGTTAATGGCATGAGAAAAAGTAGATGTCATGACAGGCCTCTGCCCAGTCGAACACCAACAGGTCCCGTGTAAGCTCAGGGACACCCGATTGGTGGGCCAGTGGCGCAATGGATAACGCGTCTGACTACGGATCAGAAGATTCTAGGTTCGACTCCTGGCTGGCTCGCTCTGCCTCTTTTGCTTCGCTGTCAGCCCATAGCCGTTTTTATTATTTCGTTTTATTAGCCCATAGTTTTTGTTATTATTATTATTGGATTGGTTGATTAATATAAAAAATTGACAGTCCAACAATAGGCTGCTTTGTCAGTGGGATAACAGTTACCATACATTACCATGCGTCTTTTCAAATGCATTGCATGAGTACTGTCACAAGGACCTTGCTTTACGACCAGTTTATAGTGTCTTTTATGCCATCGCAGGAATGGCAGGAAACTGAACCCCCTGGGCGAGGCAAAGGAGAGCTCCCTCTGGTGAGCCTGGTGAAATTGAATTCAGTAAACAATCCCTTCGGTTCATTCCCATGTTCTTAAAGGGGGCGGTCACACACTAAAAGCCAAAGGGCCTGCTCCAGGCGGGAGGAAGATCCCATATGGTCTAGCGGTCAGGATTCCTGGTTTTCACCCAGGCGGCCCGGGTTGGACTCCCGGTATGGGAAGTTAGGGTTGTCTTTGCTTCACTTATCGAGACAGCCAGCACGTCTGTCTGTGCGTAGTAGCACTTTTAGCCAGCGGCGGAGCTTCAGCAACCTGATGGGTTGAGGTTCTGTCCCCGACCAGCGTGCCTTCGATAGCTCAGCTGGTAGAGCGGAGGACTGTAGGTGGCAAGTTGGCAATCCTTAGGTCGCTGGTTCGACTCCGGCTCGAAGGAGGTCGTTTTCACGCGCAAACATTTCCGACGCCGTCAGCTGAGCTATCGAAGGCACGCTGGTCGGGGACAGAACCTCAACCCATCAGGTTGCTGAAGCTCCGCCGCTGGCTAAAAGTGCTACTACACAGCACAGACAGACGTGCTGGCTGTCTCGATAAGTGAAGCATTGAGTTTGTGGTGCGGCATTTTGCAATCACGACCGCGGCTGGAGGGCAAAAGCTCATTCCCTGACCGGGAATCGAACCCGGGCCGCGGCGGTGAGAGCGCCGAATCCTAACCACTAGACCACCAGGGAAGGTCTGTTGACTCCTTCCCCTCAAGCCCGGCTGTGGGCCTCTACCAGATTTTCCAGCAAGACCACTAAGGCTTGTATTTTCCTCCAGGAGAGGAGACGTCTCTGACCCTGGATCCCAGTTCTTCCGCTGAGAAACTGTCACAGGCTCTGTAGGAATATCCTAACAACACCACAACTTGCCATGAAAACAAAGCAACCGAGATCCCCAACATGTGAGGCCTCCATCTCCAAGGTTTTAACAGCAGGCCCCTCATCGGACCCCTTCCTGACGTTGGCTCCAGGCCTGTTAATGGCATGAGAAAAAGTAGATGTCATGACAGGCCTCTGCCCAGTCGAACACCAACAGGTCCCGTGTAAGCTCAGGGACACCCGATTGGTGGGCCAGTGGCGCAATGGATAACTGAATTCCTGACGTTGAATTCAGTAAACAATCCCTTCGGATCATTCCCATGTTCTTAAAGGGGGCGGTCACACACTAAAAGCCAAAGGGCCTGCTCCAGGCGGGAGGAAGATCCCATATGGTCTAGCGGTCAGGATTCCTGGTTTTCACCAGATTTTCCAGCAAGACCACTAAGGCTTGTATTTTCCTCCAGGAGAGGAGACGTCTCTGACCCTGGATCCCTGTTCTTCCGCTGAGAAACTGTCACAGGCTCTGTAGGAATATCCTAACAACACCACAACTTGCCAAGAAAACAAAGCAACCGAGATCCCCAACATGTGAGGCCTCCATCTCCAAGGTTTTTACAGCAGGCCCCTCATCGGACCCCTGGCTCCAGGCCTGTTAATGGCATGAGAAAAAGTAGATGTCATGACAGGCCTCTGCCCAGTCGAACACCAACAGGTCCCGTGTAAGCTCAGGGACACCCGATTGGTGGGCCAGTGGCGCAATGGATAACTGAATTCCTGACGTTGAATTCAGTAAACAATCCCTTCGGATCATTCCCATGTTCTTAAAGGGGGCGGTCACACACTAAAAGCCAAAGGGCCTGCTCCAGGCGGGAGGAAGATCCCATATGGTCTAGCGGTCAGGATTCCTGGTTTTCACCAGATTTTCCAGCAAGACCACTAAGGCTTGTATTTTCCTCCAGGAGAGGAGACGTCTCTGACCCTGGATCCCAGTTCTTCCGCTGAGAAACTGTCACAGGCTCTGTAGGAATATCCTAACAACACCACAACTTGCCATGAAAACAAAGCAACCGAGATCCCCAACATGTGAGGCCTCCATCTCCAAGGTTTTAACAGCAGGCCCCTCATCGGACCCCTGGCTCCAGGCCTGTTAATGGCATGAGAAAAAGTAGATGTCATGACAGGCCTCTGCCCAGTCGAACACCAACAGGTCCCGTGTAAGCTCAGGGACACCCGATTGGTGGGCCAGTGGCGCAATGGATAACGCGTCTGACTACGGATCAGAAGATTCTAGGTTCGACTCCTGGCTGGCTCGCTCTGCCTCTTTTGCTTCGCTGTCAGCCCATAGCCGTTTTTATTATTTCGTTTTATTAGCCCATAGTTTTTGTTATTATTATTATTGGATTGGTTGATTAATATAAAAAATTGACAGTCCAACAATAGGCTGCTTTGTCAGTGGGATAACAGTTACCATACATTACCATGCGTCTTTTCAAATGCATTGCATGAGTACTGTCACAAGGACCTTGCTTTACGACCAGTTTATAGTGTCTTTTATGCCATCGCAGGAATGGCAGGAAACTGAACCCCCTGGGCGAGGCAAAGGAGAGCTCCCTCTGGTGAGCCTGGTGAAATTGAATTCAGTAAACAATCCCTTCGGTTCATTCCCATGTTCTTAAAGGGGGCGGTCACACACTAAAAGCCAAAGGGCCTGCTCCAGGCGGGAGGAAGATCCCATATGGTCTAGCGGTCAGGATTCCTGGTTTTCACCCAGGCGGCCCGGGTTCGACTCCCGGTATGGGAAGTTAGGGTTGTCTTTGCTTCACTTATCGAGACAGCCAGCACGTCTGTCTGTGCTGTGTAGTAGCACTTTTAGCCAGCGGCGGAGCTTCAGCAACCTGATGGGTTGAGGTTCTGTCCCCGACCAGCGTGCCTTCTATAGCTCAGCTGGTAGAGCGGAGGACTGTAGGTGGCAAGTTGGCAATCCTTAGGTCGCTGGTTCGACTCCGGCTCGAAGGAGGTCGTTTTCACGCGCAAACCTTTCCGACGCCGTCAGCGCTTGAGTTTGTGGTGCGGCATTTTGCAATCACGACCGCGGCTGGAGGGCAAAAGCTCATTCCCTGACCGGGAATCGAACCCGGGCCGCGGCGGTGAGAGCGCCGAATCCTAACCACTAGACCACCAGGGAAGGTCTGTTGACTCCTTCCCCTCAAGCCCGGCTGTGGGCCTCTACCAGATTTTCCAGCAAGACCACTAAGGCTTGTATTTTCCTCCAGGAGAGGAGACGTCTCTGACCCTGGATCCCAGTTCTTCCGCTGAGAAACTGTCACAGGCTCTGTAGGAATATCCTAACAACACCACAACTTGCCATGAAAACAAAGCAACCGAGATCCCCAACATGTGAGGCCTCCATCTCCAAGGTTTTTACAGCAGGCCCCTCATCGGACCCCTGGCTCCAGGCCTGTTAATGGCATGAGAAAAAGTAGATGTCATGACAGGCCTCTGCCCAGTCGAACACCAACAGGTCCCGTGTAAGCTCAGGGACACCCGATTGGTGGGCCAGTGGCGCAGTGGATAACTGAATTCCTGACGTTGAATTCAGTAAACAATCCCTTCGGATCATTCCCATGTTCTTAAAGGGGGCGGTCACACACTAAAAGCCAAAGGGCCTGCTCCAGGCGGGAGGAAGATCCCATATGGTCTAGCGGTCAGGATTCCTGGTTTTCACCAGATTTTCCAGCAAGACCACTAAGGCTTGTATTTTCCTCCAGGAGAGGAGACGTCTCTGACCCTGGATCCCAGTTCTTCCGCTGAGAAACTGTCACAGGCTCTGTAGGAATATCCTAACAACACCACAACTTGCCATGAAAACAAAGCAACCGAGATCCCCAACATGTGAGGCCTCCATCTCCAAGGTTTTAACAGCAGGCCCCTCATCGGACCCCTGGCTCCAGGCCTGTTAATGGCATGAGAAAAAGTAGATGTCATGACAGGCCTCTGCCCAGTCGAACACCAACAGGTCCCGTGTAAGCTCAGGGACACCCGATTGGTGGGCCAGTGGCGCAATGGATAACGCGTCTGACTACGGATCAGAAGATTCTAGGTTCGACTCCTGGCTGGCTCGCTCTGCCTCTTTTGCTTCGCTGTCAGCCCATAGCCGTTTTTATTATTTCGTTTTATTAGCCCATAGTTTTTGTTATTATTATTATTGGATTGGTTGATTAATATAAAAAATTGACAGTCCAACAATAGGCTGCTTTGTCAGTGGGATAACAGTTACCATACATTACCATGCGTCTTTTCAAATGCATTGCATGAGTACTGTCACAAGGACCTTGCTTTACGACCAGTTTATAGTGTCTTTTATGCCATCGCAGGAATGGCAGGAAACTGAACCCCCTGGGCGAGGCAAAGGAGAGCTCCCTCTGGTGAGCCTGGTGAAATTGAATTCAGTAAACAATCCCTTCGGTTCATTCCCATGTTCTTAAAGGGGGCGGTCACACACTAAAAGCCAAAGGGCCTGCTCCAGGCGGGAGGAAGATCCCATATGGTCTAGCGGTCAGGATTCCTGGTTTTCACCCAGGCGGCCCGGGTTGGACTCCCGGTATGGGAAGTTAGGGTTGTCTTTGCTTCACTTATCGAGACAGCCAGCACGTCTGTCTGTGCGTAGTAGCACTTTTAGCCAGCGGCGGAGCTTCAGCAACCTGATGGGTTGAGGTTCTGTCCCCGACCAGCGTGCCTTCGATAGCTCAGCTGGTAGAGCGGAGGACTGTAGGTGGCAAGTTGGCAATCCTTAGGTCGCTGGTTCGACTCCGGCTCGAAGGAGGTCGTTTTCACGCGCAAACATTTCCGACGCCGTCAGCTGAGCTATCGAAGGCACGCTGGTCGGGGACAGAACCTCAACCCATCAGGTTGCTGAAGCTCCGCCGCTGGCTAAAAGTGCTACTACACAGCACAGACAGACGTGCTGGCTGTCTCGATAAGTGAAGCATTGAGTTTGTGGTGCGGCATTTTGCAATCACGACCGCGGCTGGAGGGCAAAAGCTCATTCCCTGACCGGGAATCGAACCCGGGCCGCGGCGGTGAGAGCGCCGAATCCTAACCACTAGACCACCAGGGAAGGTCTGTTGACTCCTTCCCCTCAAGCCCGGCTGTGGGCCTCTACCAGATTTTCCAGCAAGACCACTAAGGCTTGTATTTTCCTCCAGGAGAGGAGACGTCTCTGACCCTGGATCCCAGTTCTTCCGCTGAGAAACTGTCACAGGCTCTGTAGGAATATCCTAACAACACCACAACTTGCCATGAAAACAAAGCAACCGAGATCCCCAACATGTGAGGCCTCCATCTCCAAGGTTTTAACAGCAGGCCCCTCATCGGACCCCTTCCTGACGTTGGCTCCAGGCCTGTTAATGGCATGAGAAAAAGTAGATGTCATGACAGGCCTCTGCCCAGTCGAACACCAACAGGTCCCGTGTAAGCTCAGGGACACCCGATTGGTGGGCCAGTGGCGCAATGGATAACTGAATTCCTGACGTTGAATTCAGTAAACAATCCCTTCGGATCATTCCCATGTTCTTAAAGGGGGCGGTCACACACTAAAAGCCAAAGGGCCTGCTCCAGGCGGGAGGAAGATCCCATATGGTCTAGCGGTCAGGATTCCTGGTTTTCACCAGATTTTCCAGCAAGACCACTAAGGCTTGTATTTTCCTCCAGGAGAGGAGACGTCTCTGACCCTGGATCCCTGTTCTTCCGCTGAGAAACTGTCACAGGCTCTGTAGGAATATCCTAACAACACCACAACTTGCCAAGAAAACAAAGCAACCGAGATCCCCAACATGTGAGGCCTCCATCTCCAAGGTTTTTACAGCAGGCCCCTCATCGGACCCCTGGCTCCAGGCCTGTTAATGGCATGAGAAAAAGTAGATGTCATGACAGGCCTCTGCCCAGTCGAACACCAACAGGTCCCGTGTAAGCTCAGGGACACCCGATTGGTGGGCCAGTGGCGCAATGGATAACTGAATTCCTGACGTTGAATTCAGTAAACAATCCCTTCGGATCATTCCCATGTTCTTAAAGGGGGCGGTCACACACTAAAAGCCAAAGGGCCTGCTCCAGGCGGGAGGAAGATCCCATATGGTCTAGCGGTCAGGATTCCTGGTTTTCACCAGATTTTCCAGCAAGACCACTAAGGCTTGTATTTTCCTCCAGGAGAGGAGACGTCTCTGACCCTGGATCCCAGTTCTTCCGCTGAGAAACTGTCACAGGCTCTGTAGGAATATCCTAACAACACCACAACTTGCCATGAAAACAAAGCAACCGAGATCCCCAACATGTGAGGCCTCCATCTCCAAGGTTTTAACAGCAGGCCCCTCATCGGACCCCTGGCTCCAGGCCTGTTAATGGCATGAGAAAAAGTAGATGTCATGACAGGCCTCTGCCCAGTCGAACACCAACAGGTCCCGTGTAAGCTCAGGGACACCCGATTGGTGGGCCAGTGGCGCAATGGATAACGCGTCTGACTACGGATCAGAAGATTCTAGGTTCGACTCCTGGCTGGCTCGCTCTGCCTCTTTTGCTTCGCTGTCAGCCCATAGCCGTTTTTATTATTTCGTTTTATTAGCCCATAGTTTTTGTTATTATTATTATTGGATTGGTTGATTAATATAAAAAATTGACAGTCCAACAATAGGCTGCTTTGTCAGTGGGATAACAGTTACCATACATTACCATGCGTCTTTTCAAATGCATTGCATGAGTACTGTCACAAGGACCTTGCTTTACGACCAGTTTATAGTGTCTTTTATGCCATCGCAGGAATGGCAGGAAACTGAACCCCCTGGGCGAGGCAAAGGAGAGCTCCCTCTGGTGAGCCTGGTGAAATTGAATTCAGTAAACAATCCCTTCGGTTCATTCCCATGTTCTTAAAGGGGGCGGTCACACACTAAAAGCCAAAGGGCCTGCTCCAGGCGGGAGGAAGATCCCATATGGTCTAGCGGTCAGGATTCCTGGTTTTCACCCAGGCGGCCCGGGTTCGACTCCCGGTATGGGAAGTTAGGGTTGTCTTTGCTTCACTTATCGAGACAGCCAGCACGTCTGTCTGTGCTGTGTAGTAGCACTTTTAGCCAGCGGCGGAGCTTCAGCAACCTGATGGGTTGAGGTTCTGTCCCCGACCAGCGTGCCTTCTATAGCTCAGCTGGTAGAGCGGAGGACTGTAGGTGGCAAGTTGGCAATCCTTAGGTCGCTGGTTCGACTCCGGCTCGAAGGAGGTCGTTTTCACGCGCAAACCTTTCCGACGCCGTCAGCGCTTGAGTTTGTGGTGCGGCATTTTGCAATCACGACCGCGGCTGGAGGGCAAAAGCTCATTCCCTGACCGGGAATCGAACCCGGGCCGCGGCGGTGAGAGCGCCGAATCCTAACCACTAGACCACCAGGGAAGGTCTGTTGACTCCTTCCCCTCAAGCCCGGCTGTGGGCCTCTACCAGATTTTCCAGCAAGACCACTAAGGCTTGTATTTTCCTCCAGGAGAGGAGACGTCTCTGACCCTGGATCCCAGTTCTTCCGCTGAGAAACTGTCACAGGCTCTGTAGGAATATCCTAACAACACCACAACTTGCCATGAAAACAAAGCAACCGAGATCCCCAACATGTGAGGCCTCCATCTCCAAGGTTTTTACAGCAGGCCCCTCATCGGACCCCTGGCTCCAGGCCTGTTAATGGCATGAGAAAAAGTAGATGTCATGACAGGCCTCTGCCCAGTCGAACACCAACAGGTCCCGTGTAAGCTCAGGGACACCCGATTGGTGGGCCAGTGGCGCAGTGGATAACTGAATTCCTGACGTTGAATTCAGTAAACAATCCCTTCGGATCATTCCCATGTTCTTAAAGGGGGCGGTCACACACTAAAAGCCAAAGGGCCTGCTCCAGGCGGGAGGAAGATCCCATATGGTCTAGCGGTCAGGATTCCTGGTTTTCACCAGATTTTCCAGCAAGACCACTAAGGCTTGTATTTTCCTCCAGGAGAGGAGACGTCTCTGACCCTGGATCCCAGTTCTTCCGCTGAGAAACTGTCACAGGCTCTGTAGGAATATCCTAACAACACCACAACTTGCCATGAAAACAAAGCAACCGAGATCCCCAACATGTGAGGCCTCCATCTCCAAGGTTTTAACAGCAGGCCCCTCATCGGACCCCTGGCTCCAGGCCTGTTAATGGCATGAGAAAAAGTAGATGTCATGACAGGCCTCTGCCCAGTCGAACACCAACAGGTCCCGTGTAAGCTCAGGGACACCCGATTGGTGGGCCAGTGGCGCAATGGATAACGCGTCTGACTACGGATCAGAAGATTCTAGGTTCGACTCCTGGCTGGCTCGCTCTGCCTCTTTTGCTTCGCTGTCAGCCCATAGCCGTTTTTATTATTTCGTTTTATTAGCCCATAGTTTTTGTTATTATTATTATTGGATTGGTTGATTAATATAAAAAATTGACAGTCCAACAATAGGCTGCTTTGTCAGTGGGATAACAGTTACCATACATTACCATGCGTCTTTTCAAATGCATTGCATGAGTACTGTCACAAGGACCTTGCTTTACGACCAGTTTATAGTGTCTTTTATGCCATCGCAGGAATGGCAGGAAACTGAACCCCCTGGGCGAGGCAAAGGAGAGCTCCCTCTGGTGAGCCTGGTGAAATTGAATTCAGTAAACAATCCCTTCGGTTCATTCCCATGTTCTTAAAGGGGGCGGTCACACACTAAAAGCCAAAGGGCCTGCTCCAGGCGGGAGGAAGATCCCATATGGTCTAGCGGTCAGGATTCCTGGTTTTCACCCAGGCGGCCCGGGTTCGACTCCCGGTATGGGAAGTTAGGGTTGTCTTTGCTTCACTTATCGAGACAGCCAGCACGTCTGTCTGTGCTGTGTAGTAGCACTTTTAGCCAGCGGCGGAGCTTCAGCAACCTGATGGGTTGAGGTTCTGTCCCCGACCAGCGTGCCTTCGATAGCTCAGCTGGTAGAGCGGAGGACTGTAGGTGGCAAGTTGGCAATCCTTAGGTCGCTGGTTCGACTCCGGCTCGAAGGAGGTCGTTTTCACGCGCAAACATTTCCGACGCCGTCAGCGCTTGAGTTTGTGGTGCGGCATTTTGCAATCACGTCCGCGGCTGGAGGGCAAAAGCTCATTCCCTGACCGGGAATCGAACCCGGGCCGCGGCGGTGAGAGCGCCGAATCCTAACCACTAGACCACCAGGGAAGGTCTGTTGACTCCTTCCCCTCAAGCCCGGCTGTGGGCCTCTACCAGATTTTCCAGCAAAACCACTAAGGCTTGTATTTTCCTCCAGGAGAGGAGACGTCTCTGACCCTGGATCCCAGTTCTTCCGCTGAGAAACTGTCACAGGCTCTGTAGGAATATCCTAACAACACCACAACTTGCCATGAAAACAAAGCAACCGAGATCCCCAACATGTGAGGCCTCCATCTCCAAGGTTTTAACAGCAGGCCCCTCATCGGACCCCTTCCTGACGTTGGCTCCAGGCCTGTTAATGGCATGAGAAAAAGTAGATGTCATGACAGGCCTCTGCCCAGTCGAACACCAACAGGTCCCGTGTAAGCTCAGGGACACCCGATTGGTGGGCCAGTGGCGCAATGGATAACTGAATTCCTGACGTTGAATTCAGTAAACAATCCCTTCGGATCATTCCCATGTTCTTAAAGGGGGCGGTCACACACTAAAAGCCAAAGGGCCTGCTCCAGGCGGGAGGAAGATCCCATATGGTCTAGCGGTCAGGATTCCTGGTTTTCACCAGATTTTCCAGCAAGACCACTAAGGCTTGTATTTTCCTCCAGGAGAGGAGACGTCTCTGACCCTGGATCCCTGTTCTTCCGCTGAGAAACTGTCACAGGCTCTGTAGGAATATCCTAACAACACCACAACTTGCCAAGAAAACAAAGCAACCGAGATCCCCAACATGTGAGGCCTCCATCTCCAAGGTTTTTACAGCAGGCCCCTCATCGGACCCCTGGCTCCAGGCCTGTTAATGGCATGAGAAAAAGTAGATGTCATGACAGGCCTCTGCCCAGTCGAACACCAACAGGTCCCGTGTAAGCTCAGGGACACCCGATTGGTGGGCCAGTGGCGCAATGGATAACTGAATTCCTGACGTTGAATTCAGTAAACAATCCCTTCGGATCATTCCCATGTTCTTAAAGGGGGCGGTCACACACTAAAAGCCAAAGGGCCTGCTCCAGGCGGGAGGAAGATCCCATATGGTCTAGCGGTCAGGATTCCTGGTTTTCACCAGATTTTCCAGCAAGACCACTAAGGCTTGTATTTTCCTCCAGGAGAGGAGACGTCTCTGACCCTGGATCCCAGTTCTTCCGCTGAGAAACTGTCACAGGCTCTGTAGGAATATCCTAACAACACCACAACTTGCCATGAAAACAAAGCAACCGAGATCCCCAACATGTGAGGCCTCCATCTCCAAGGTTTTAACAGCAGGCCCCTCATCGGACCCCTGGCTCCAGGCCTGTTAATGGCATGAGAAAAAGTAGATGTCATGACAGGCCTCTGCCCAGTCGAACACCAACAGGTCCCGTGTAAGCTCAGGGACACCCGATTGGTGGGCCAGTGGCGCAATGGATAACGCGTCTGACTACGGATCAGAAGATTCTAGGTTCGACTCCTGGCTGGCTCGCTCTGCCTCTTTTGCTTCGCTGTCAGCCCATAGCCGTTTTTATTATTTCGTTTTATTAGCCCATAGTTTTTGTTATTATTATTATTGGATTGGTTGATTAATATAAAAAATTGACAGTCCAACAATAGGCTGCTTTGTCAGTGGGATAACAGTTACCATACATTACCATGCGTCTTTTCAAATGCATTGCATGAGTACTGTCACAAGGACCTTGCTTTACGACCAGTTTATAGTGTCTTTTATGCCATCGCAGGAATGGCAGGAAACTGAACCCCCTGGGCGAGGCAAAGGAGAGCTCCCTCTGGTGAGCCTGGTGAAATTGAATTCAGTAAACAATCCCTTCGGTTCATTCCCATGTTCTTAAAGGGGGCGGTCACACACTAAAAGCCAAAGGGCCTGCTCCAGGCGGGAGGAAGATCCCATATGGTCTAGCGGTCAGGATTCCTGGTTTTCACCCAGGCGGCCCGGGTTCGACTCCCGGTATGGGAAGTTAGGGTTGTCTTTGCTTCACTTATCGAGACAGCCAGCACGTCTGTCTGTGCTGTGTAGTAGCACTTTTAGCCAGCGGCGGAGCTTCAGCAACCTGATGGGTTGAGGTTCTGTCCCCGACCAGCGTGCCTTCTATAGCTCAGCTGGTAGAGCGGAGGACTGTAGGTGGCAAGTTGGCAATCCTTAGGTCGCTGGTTCGACTCCGGCTCGAAGGAGGTCGTTTTCACGCGCAAACCTTTCCGACGCCGTCAGCGCTTGAGTTTGTGGTGCGGCATTTTGCAATCACGACCGCGGCTGGAGGGCAAAAGCTCATTCCCTGACCGGGAATCGAACCCGGGCCGCGGCGGTGAGAGCGCCGAATCCTAACCACTAGACCACCAGGGAAGGTCTGTTGACTCCTTCCCCTCAAGCCCGGCTGTGGGCCTCTACCAGATTTTCCAGCAAGACCACTAAGGCTTGTATTTTCCTCCAGGAGAGGAGACGTCTCTGACCCTGGATCCCAGTTCTTCCGCTGAGAAACTGTCACAGGCTCTGTAGGAATATCCTAACAACACCACAACTTGCCATGAAAACAAAGCAACCGAGATCCCCAACATGTGAGGCCTCCATCTCCAAGGTTTTTACAGCAGGCCCCTCATCGGACCCCTGGCTCCAGGCCTGTTAATGGCATGAGAAAAAGTAGATGTCATGACAGGCCTCTGCCCAGTCGAACACCAACAGGTCCCGTGTAAGCTCAGGGACACCCGATTGGTGGGCCAGTGGCGCAGTGGATAACTGAATTCCTGACGTTGAATTCAGTAAACAATCCCTTCGGATCATTCCCATGTTCTTAAAGGGGGCGGTCACACACTAAAAGCCAAAGGGCCTGCTCCAGGCGGGAGGAAGATCCCATATGGTCTAGCGGTCAGGATTCCTGGTTTTCACCAGATTTTCCAGCAAGACCACTAAGGCTTGTATTTTCCTCCAGGAGAGGAGACGTCTCTGACCCTGGATCCCAGTTCTTCCGCTGAGAAACTGTCACAGGCTCTGTAGGAATATCCTAACAACACCACAACTTGCCATGAAAACAAAGCAACCGAGATCCCCAACATGTGAGGCCTCCATCTCCAAGGTTTTAACAGCAGGCCCCTCATCGGACCCCTGGCTCCAGGCCTGTTAATGGCATGAGAAAAAGTAGATGTCATGACAGGCCTCTGCCCAGTCGAACACCAACAGGTCCCGTGTAAGCTCAGGGACACCCGATTGGTGGGCCAGTGGCGCAATGGATAACGCGTCTGACTACGGATCAGAAGATTCTAGGTTCGACTCCTGGCTGGCTCGCTCTGCCTCTTTTGCTTCGCTGTCAGCCCATAGCCGTTTTTATTATTTCGTTTTATTAGCCCATAGTTTTTGTTATTATTATTATTGGATTGGTTGATTAATATAAAAAATTGACAGTCCAACAATAGGCTGCTTTGTCAGTGGGATAACAGTTACCATACATTACCATGCGTCTTTTCAAATGCATTGCATGAGTACTGTCACAAGGACCTTGATTCAAGAACAAGATGGCGCCGCGGATGGCTGCCTCGGTGTGGAGCTCTCCAGTCATTGTGTTGTTTTTGTTCGTTTGTTCTGCGTTTAGTCATTCTTTTCCTATCAGTTTCACCAAAGACGAACTTCTGGACATTAGGAAACACACACCAGACAAGTTTTTTACAGATTTTGATAACTCAGACGTTTTACTGGACATTCTCGTTGGAGGGGCAGCGGTGTTGTTAAAACGCGCGGTCAGACGCAAACGCGGGAAGCGCGCCGGCGCGCTGGTTAAACTCCGCGAGCGCGGCCTCCGCACTGCACTACCCAGTATTCATCTTGCGAATCTCCGATCTCTTCCTAACAAAATGGACGAACTTCTTCTCCTCACCCGCACTAACAAGGATTTTTTAAACTCCGCTGCTCTGTGCTTCACTGAAACCTGGCTGAGTGAAGCCATACCGGACAACGCACTACATCTGCCGGGCTTCCAGCTGTTCCGAGCGGATCGCATCGCGGAACTAACGGGGAAAACGAGAGGTGGTGGATTGTGTTTCTACATTAACGAAAGTTGGTGTTCAGATGTAACAACACTGAAGAAGATGTGCTCTCCTAATTTAGAGGCGCATTTCATAAACTGTAAACCTTTCTACTCGCCGCGGGAGTTTTCCTCATTCATTCTCGCGAATGTTTACATTCCTCCAGACGCGTGTGTGAGCGCGGCGCTACAACAGCTGGCTGAACATATAGCTGAAATGGAACAAAGGTACCCAGACTCTCTTTTAATCATTCTTGGGGATTTTAACAAAGCAAATCTCTCCCGTGAACTGCCAAAATACAGACAGCATGTTACATGTCCTACCAGAGACAGTAATATATTGGACCACTGTTACACCACGATAAAGAATGCGTATCACTCCGTCCCACGGGCAGCTTTGGGGCTCTCTGATCACTGTTTGGTTCATCTTATACCGACCTACAGGCAGAAACTGAAATCAGCTAAACCTGTAATAAGGACTGTAAAAAGATGGACCAACGAAGCAGAGCAGGATCTACAGGCCTGCTTCGATTGCACTGATTGGACTGTTTTTGAAGCTGCAGCCACCGATCTGGATGAGCTCACAGATACTGTAACATCATATATCAGTTTCTGTGAGGATACATGCATTCCTACCAGGACATTCTTATCATTCACTAATGATAAACCATGGTTTACTGGGAAACTCAAACAGCTTCGTCATGCCAAAGAAGATGCTTACAGAAGTGGGGATAAAATCTTGTATAACCAGGCCAGAAACAGACTGACAAAGGAGATCAGAGTTGCTAAAAAAAGCTACTCTGAAAAGCTGAAAAACCAGTTTTCAGCCAACGACCCGGCATCAGTCTGGAGAGGCCTGAGGAACATCACCAACTACAAATCACCATCCCCCCCATCTGTGGAGAATCAACAACTGGCTGACACTCTCAATGCATTCTATTGCAGGTTTGAGAAGCCCAGACTCACACCTCACACCCGCTCTGATGTGCACTTCACACATCCACCATCACCTCCTGCAACCCCTCTCCTCCCCCCTTCTGCCATCCAACCTGAGCTTAAGGTCTGCGTGGAGGACGTGAGCAGAGTCTTCAAAAAACAGAAGACTAGGAAAGCTTCAGGCCCAGACGGCATCTCATCTGCTTGTCTAAAAGCTTGCGCTGACCAACTGGCCCCAGTCTTCACGCAGATCTTCAACAGATCATTGGAGCAGTGTGAAGTTCCCTGCTGCTTCAAACGCTCCATTATCATCCCGGTTCCCAAAAAAACTAAAATCACTGGACTTAATGACTACAGACCTGTCGCCCTCACGTCTGTGGTCATGAAGTCGTTTGAAAGACTGGTGTTGGCCTATCTGAAGGACATCACTGGACCCCTGCTGGATCCCTTTCAGTTTGCTTACAGAGCAAACAGGTCTGTGGATGATGCAGTCAACATGGGACTGCACTATATCCTGCAACATCTTGACAGACCTGGGACTTATGCACGGATCTTATTCGTGGACTTCAGTTCGGCCTTCAATACCATCATCCCTGATCTTCTCACAGCCAAACTGACTCAGCTCTCTATGCCATCCTCAATCTGTCAGTGGATCTCCAGCTTCCTGACGGACCGGCAGCAGCTTGTGAGACTGGGGAAACTCACATCCAGGACCCTCACCATCAGCACTGGCGCCCCCCAAGGGTGCGTTCTCTCCCCACTGCTCTTCTCCCTGTACACTAATGACTGCACTTCTAAAGACCCCTCTGTCAAGCTCCTGAAATTTGCAGACGACACCACTGTCATCGGTCTCATCCAAAATGGTGACGAGTCTGCTTACAGACTGGGGGTTGAACAGTTGGCTGTCTGGTGCAGTTATAACAACCTTGAGCTGAACACACTCAAAACAGTGGAGATGACCGTGGACTTCAGGAGAAACACCCCAGCACTCCCCCCTCTCACCATCATGAACAGCACTGTGGAAGCAGTGGAGTCATTCAGGTTCCTGGGCTCTACCATCTCTCAGGACCTGAAGTGGGCAAATCACATTGACTCCATTGTGAAAAAGGCCCAGCAGAGACTGTACTTCCTTCGCCAGCTGAAGAAGTTAAATCTGCCACAGGAGCTGCTGATCCAGTTCTACTCAGCCGTCATTGAGTCTGTTTTAAGCACTTCCATCACTGTCTGGTTTGGTTCAGCTACCAAATCGGACATCAGGAGACTACAACGGACAGTCCGGACTGCAGAGAGGATTATTGGTGCCCCCCTGCCAACCCTCCAGGACCTGTACTCTTCCAGAGTGAGGAAGAGAGCAGGTAAAATCATCACAGACTCCACTCACCCTGGACACCACCTGTTTGAACTGTTACCGTCAGGACGGCGACACAGATCACTGGCCACAAGAACATCCAGGCACAGGAACAGTTTCTTTCCACAGGCCATTTCCCTTCTGAACACTTAACATGCCCCCAAGGCATATGCCTGTAAGTGCAATACTCCCACTGTCTAGTGCAATATTCTCTAACTCAGGTGATATTTATATCTATATTATTCATACTACTCAAAATACTGTAAATATGTTTAGAAATCTGTAACATGCGCTAGACTCCCACTGTCTAGTGCAATATTCTCTAACTCAGGTGATATTTATATTTATATTATTCATACTACTCAAAATACTGTAAATATGTTCATAATCTGTAAATGTTTATTCGGACTAAACCCAACTGTGACCCTACTTTTTTACTTTATACTATTTTTATTTATTTTTTATATATTTTTATTCTTAGAATTTGTACTACTATGTTTCTTGTTGTATTTGTATTTGTATATGTGCACTGGAAGCTTCAGTACCAAGAAAAATTCCTTGTGGGTGCAAGCACACTTGGCAATAAAGCTCTTTCTGATTCTGATTCTGATTCTGATTCTTTACGACCAGTTTATAGTGTCTTTTATGCCATCGCAGGAATGGCAGGAAACTGAACCCCCTGGGCGAGGCAAAGGAGAGCTCCCTCTGGTGAGCCTGGTGAAATTGAATTCAGTAAACAATCCCTTCGGTTCATTCCCATGTTCTTAAAGGGGGCGGTCACACACTAAAAGCCAAAGGGCCTGCTCCAGGCGGGAGGAAGATCCCATATGGTCTAGCGGTCAGGATTCCTGGTTTTCACCCAGGCGGCCCGGGTTCGACTCCCGGTATGGGAAGTTAGGGTTGTCTTTGCTTCACTTATCGAGACAGCCAGCACGTCTGTCTGTGCTGTGTAGTAGCACTTTTAGCCAGCGGCGGAGCTTCAGCAACCTGATGGGTTGAGGTTCTGTCCCCGACCAGCGTGCCTTCGATAGCTCAGCTGGTAGAGCGGAGGACTGTAGGTGGCAAGTTGGCAATCCTTAGGTCGCTGGTTCGACTCCGGCTCGAAGGAGGTCGTTTTCACGCGCAAACATTTCCGACGCCGTCAGCGCTTGAGTTTGTGGTGCGGCATTTTGCAATCACGTCCGCGGCTGGAGGGCAAAAGCTCATTCCCTGACCGGGAATCGAACCCGGGCCGCGGCGGTGAGAGCGCCGAATCCTAACCACTAGACCACCAGGGAAGGTCTGTTGACTCCTTCCCCTCAAGCCCGGCTGTGGGCCTCTACCAGATTTTCCAGCAAAACCACTAAGGCTTGTATTTTCCTCCAGGAGAGGAGACGTCTCTGACCCTGGATCCCAGTTCTTCCGCTGAGAAACTGTCACAGGCTCTGTAGGAATATCCTAACAACACCACAACTTGCCATGAAAACAAAGCAACCGAGATCCCCAACATGTGAGGCCTCCATCTCCAAGGTTTTAACAGCAGGCCCCTCATCGGACCCCTTCCTGACGTTGGCTCCAGGCCTGTTAATGGCATGAGAAAAAGTAGATGTCATGACAGGCCTCTGCCCAGTCGAACACCAACAGGTCCCGTGTAAGCTCAGGGACACCCGATTGGTGGGCCAGTGGCGCAATGGATAACTGAATTCCTGACGTTGAATTCAGTAAACAATCCCTTCGGATCATTCCCATGTTCTTAAAGGGGGCGGTCACACACTAAAAGCCAAAGGGCCTGCTCCAGGCGGGAGGAAGATCCCATATGGTCTAGCGGTCAGGATTCCTGGTTTTCACCAGATTTTCCAGCAAGACCACTAAGGCTTGTATTTTCCTCCAGGAGAGGAGACGTCTCTGACCCTGGATCCCTGTTCTTCCGCTGAGAAACTGTCACAGGCTCTGTAGGAATATCCTAACAACACCACAACTTGCCAAGAAAACAAAGCAACCGAGATCCCCAACATGTGAGGCCTCCATCTCCAAGGTTTTTACAGCAGGCCCCTCATCGGACCCCTGGCTCCAGGCCTGTTAATGGCATGAGAAAAAGTAGATGTCATGACAGGCCTCTGCCCAGTCGAACACCAACAGGTCCCGTGTAAGCTCAGGGACACCCGATTGGTGGGCCAGTGGCGCAATGGATAACTGAATTCCTGACGTTGAATTCAGTAAACAATCCCTTCGGATCATTCCCATGTTCTTAAAGGGGGCGGTCACACACTAAAAGCCAAAGGGCCTGCTCCAGGCGGGAGGAAGATCCCATATGGTCTAGCGGTCAGGATTCCTGGTTTTCACCAGATTTTCCAGCAAGACCACTAAGGCTTGTATTTTCCTCCAGGAGAGGAGACGTCTCTGACCCTGGATCCCAGTTCTTCCGCTGAGAAACTGTCACAGGCTCTGTAGGAATATCCTAACAACACCACAACTTGCCATGAAAACAAAGCAACCGAGATCCCCAACATGTGAGGCCTCCATCTCCAAGGTTTTAACAGCAGGCCCCTCATCGGACCCCTTCCTGACGTTGGCTCCAGGCCTGTTAATGGCATGAGAAAAAGTAGATGTCATGACAGGCCTCTGCCCAGTCGAACACCAACATGTCCCGTGTAAGCTCAGGGACACCCGATTGGTGGGCCAGTGGCGCAATGGATAACTGAATTCCTGACGTTGAATTCAGTAAACAATCCCTTCGGATCATTCCCATGTTCTTAAAGGGGGCGGTCACACACTAAAAGCCAAAGGGCCTGCTCCAGGCGGGAGGAAGATCCCATATGGTCTAGCGGTCAGGATTCCTGGTTTTCACCAGATTTTCCAGCAAGACCACTAAGGCTTGTATTTTCCTCCAGGAGAGGAGACGTCTCTGACCCTGGATCCCTGTTCTTCCGCTGAGAAACTGTCACAGGCTCTGTAGGAATATCCTAACAACACCACAACTTGCCAAGAAAACAAAGCAACCGAGATCCCCAACATGTGAGGCCTCCATCTCCAAGGTTTTTACAGCAGGCCCCTCATCGGACCCCTGGCTCCAGGCCTGTTAATGGCATGAGAAAAAGTAGATGTCATGACAGGCCTCTGCCCAGTCGAACACCAACAGGTCCCGTGTAAGCTCAGGGACACCCGATTGGTGGGCCAGTGGCGCAATGGATAACTGAATTCCTGACGTTGAATTCAGTAAACAATCCCTTCGGATCATTCCCATGTTCTTAAAGGGGGTGGTCACACACTAAAAGCCAAAGGGCCTGCTCCAGGCGGGAGGAAGATCCCATATGGTCTAGCGGTCAGGATTCCTGGTTTTCACCAGATTTTCCAGCAAGACCACTAAGGCTTGTATTTTCCTCCAGGAGAGGAGACGTCTCTGACCCTGGATCCCAGTTCTTCCGCTGAGAAACTGTCACAGGCTCTGTAGGAATATCCTAACAACACCACAACTTGCCATGAAAACAAAGCAACCGAGATCCCCAACATGTGAGGCCTCCATCTCCAAGGTTTTAACAGCAGGCCCCTCATCGGACCCCTGGCTCCAGGCCTGTTAATGGCATGAGAAAAAGTAGATGTCATGACAGGCCTCTGCCCAGTCGAACACCAACAGGTCCCGTGTAAGCTCAGGGACACCCGATTGGTGGGCCAGTGGCGCAATGGATAACGCGTCTGATTACGGATCAGAAGATTCTAGGTTCGACTCCTGGCTGGCTCGCTCTGCCTCTTTTGCTTCGCTGTCAGCCCATAGCCGTTTTTATTATTTCGTTTTATTAGCCCATAGTTTTTGTTATTATTATTATTGGATTGGTTGATTAATATAAAAAATTGACAGTCCAACAATAGGCTGCTTTGTCAGTGGGATAACAGTTACCATACATTACCATGCGTCTTTTCAAATGCATTGCATGAGTACTGTCACAAGGACCTTGCTTTACGACCAGTTTATAGTGTCTTTTATGCCATCGCAGGAATGGCAGGAAACTGAACCCCCTGGGCGAGGCAAAGGAGAGCTCCCTCTGGTGAGCCTGGTGAAATTGAATTCAGTAAACAATCCCTTCGGTTCATTCCCATGTTCTTAAAGGGGGCGGTCACACACTAAAAGCCAAAGGGCCTGCTCCAGGCGGGAGGAAGATCCCATATGGTCTAGCGGTCAGGATTCCTGGTTTTCACCCAGGCGGCCCGGGTTCGACTCCCGGTATGGGAAGTTAGGGTTGTCTTTGCTTCACTTATCGAGACAGCCAGCACGTCTGTCTGTGCGTAGTAGCACTTTTAGCCAGCGGCGGAGCTTCAGCAACCTGATGGGTTGAGGTTCTGTCCCCGACCAGCGTGCCTTCGATAGCTCAGCTGGTAGAGCGGAGGACTGTAGGTGGCAAGTTGGCAATCCTTAGGTCGCTGGTTCGACTCCGGCTCGAAGGAGGTCGTTTTCACGCGCAAACATTTCCGACGCCGTCAGCGCTTGAGTTTGTGGTGCGGCATTTTGCAATCACGACCGCCGCTGGAGGGCAAAAGCTCATTCCCTGACCGGGAATCGAACCCAGGCCGCGGCGGTGAGAGCGCCGAATCCTAACCACTAGACCACCAGGGAAGGTCTGTTGACTCCTTCCCCTCAAGCCCGGCTGTGGGCCTCTACCAGATTTTCCAGCAAGACCACTAAGGCTTGTATTTTCCTCCAGGAGAGGAGACGTCTCTGACCCTGGATCCCAGTTCTTCCGCTGAGAAACTGTCACAGGCTCTGTAGGAATATCCTAACAACACCACAACTTGCCATGAAAACAAAGCAACCGAGATCCCCAACATGTGAGGCCTCCATCTCCAAGGTTTTTACAGCAGGCCCCTCATCGGACCCCTGGCTCCAGGCCTGTTAATGGCATGAGAAAAAGTAGATGTCATGACAGGCCTCTGCCCAGTCGAACACCAACAGGTCCCGTGTAAGCTCAGGGACACCCGATTGGTGGGCCAGTGGCGCAGTGGATAACTGAATTCCTGACGTTGAATTCAGTAAACAATCCCTTCGGATCATTCCCATGTTCTTAAAGGGGGCGGTCACACACTAAAAGCCAAAGGGCCTGCTCCAGGCGGGAGGAAGATCCCATATGGTCTAGCGGTCAGGATTCCTGGTTTTCACCAGATTTTCCAGCAAGACCACTAAGGCTTGTATTTTCCTCCAGGAGAGGAGACGTCTCTGACCCTGGATCCCAGTTCTTCCGCTGAGAAACTGTCACAGGCTCTGTAGGAATATCCTAACAACACCACAACTTGCCATGAAAACAAAGCAACCGACATTCCCAACATGTGAGGCCTCCATCTCCAAGGTTTTAACAGCAGGCCCCTCATCGGACCCCTGGCTCCAGGCCTGTTAATGGCATGAGAAAAAGTAGATGTCATGACAGGCCTCTGCCCAGTCGAACACCAACAGGTCCCGTGTAAGCTCAGGGACACCCGATTGGTGGGCCAGTGGCGCAATGGATAACGCGTCTGACTACGGATCAGAAGATTCTAGGTTCGACTCCTGGCTGGCTCGCTCTGCCTCTTTTGCTTCGCTGTCAGCCCATAGCCGTTTTTATTATTTCGTTTTATTAGCCCATAGTTTTTGTTATTATTATTATTGGATTGGTTGATTAATATAAAAAATTGACAGTCCAACAATAGGCTGCTTTGTCAGTGGGATAACAGTTACCATACATTACCATGCGTCTTTTCAAATGCATTGCATGAGTACTGTCACAAGGACCTTGCTTTACGACCAGTTTATAGTGTCTTTTATGCCATCGCAGGAATGGCAGGAAACTGAACCCCCTGGGCGAGGCAAAGGAGAGCTCCCTCTGGTGAGCCTGGTGAAATTGAATTCAGTAAACAATCCCTTCGGTTCATTCCCATGTTATTAAAGGGGGCGGTCACACACTAAAAGCCAAAGGGCCTGCTCCAGGCGGGAGGAAGATCCCATATGGTCTAGCGGTCAGGATTCCTGGTTTTCACCCAGGCGGCCCGGGTTCGACTCCCGGTATGGGAAGTTAGGGTTGTCTTTGCTTCACTTATCGAGACAGCCAGCACGTCTGTCTGTGCTGTGTAGTAGCACTTTTAGCCAGCGGCGGAGCTTCAGCAACCTGATGGGTTGAGGTTCTGTCCCCGACCAGCGTGCCTTCGATAGCTCAGCTGGTAGAGCGGAGGACTGTAGGTGGCAAGTTGGCAATCCTTAGGTCGCTGGTTCGACTCCGGCTCGAAGGAGGTCGTTTTCACGCGCAAACATTTCCGACGCCGTCAGCTGAGCTATCGAAGGCACGCTGGTCGGGGACAGAACCTCAACCCATCAGGTTGCTGAAGCTCCGCCGCTGGCTAAAAGTGCTACTACACAGCACAGACAGACGTGCTGGCTGTCTCGATAAGTGAAGCAAAGAGTTTGAGTTTGTGGTGCGGCATTTTGCAATCACGACCGCGGCTGGAGGGCAAAAGCTCATTCCCTGACCGGGAATCGAACCCGGGCCGCGGCGGTGAGAGCGCCGAATCCTAACCACTAGACCACCAGGGAAGGTCTGTTGACTCCTTCCCCTCAAGCCCGGCTGTGGGCCTCTACCAGATTTTCCAGCAAGACCACTAAGGCTTGTATTTTCCTCCAGGAGAGGAGACGTCTCTGACCCTGGATCCCAGTTCTTCCGCTGAGAAACTGTCACAGGCTCTGTAGGAATATCCTAACAACACCACAACTTGCCATGAAAACAAAGCAACCGAGATCCCCAACATGTGAGGCCTCCATCTCCAAGGTTTTAACAGCAGGCCCCTCATCGGACCCCTTCCTGACGTTGGCTCCAGGCCTGTTAATGGCATGAGAAAAAGTAGATGTCATGACAGGCCTCTGCCCAGTCGAACACCAACAGGTCCCGTGTAAGCTCAGGGACACCCGATTGGTGGGCCAGTGGCGCAGTGGATAACTGAATTCCTGACGTTGAATTCAGTAAACAATCCCTTCGGATCATTCCCATGTTCTTAAAGGGGGCGGTCACACACTAAAAGCCAAAGGGCCTGCTCCAGGCGGGAGGAAGATCCCATATGGTCTAGCGGTCAGGATTCCTGGTTTTCACCAGATTTTCCAGCAAGACCACTAAGGCTTGTATTTTCCTCCAGGAGAGGAGACGTCTCTGACCCTGGATCCCAGTTCTTCCGCTGAGAAACTGTCACAGGCTCTGTAGGAATATCCTAACAACACCACAACTTGCCATGAAAACAAAGCAACCGAGATCCCCAACATGTGAGGCCTCCATCTCCAAGGTTTTAACAGCAGGCCCCTCATCGGACCCCTGGCTCCAGGCCTGTTAATGGCATGAGAAAAAGTAGATGTCATGACAGGCCTCTGCCCAGTCGAACACCAACAGGTCCCGTGTAAGCTCAGGGACACCCGATTGGTGGGCCAGTGGCGCAATGGATAACGCGTCTGACTACGGATCAGAAGATTCTAGGTTCGACTCCTGGCTGGCTCGCTCTGCCTCTTTTGCTTCGCTGTCAGCCCATAGCCGTTTTTATTATTTCGTTTTATTAGCCCATAGTTTTTGTTATTATTATTATTGGATTGGTTGATTAATATAAAAAATTGACAGTCCAACAATAGGCTGCTTTGTCAGTGGGATAACAGTTACCATACATTACCATGCGTCTTTTCAAATGCATTGCATGAGTACTGTCACAAGGACCTTGCTTTACGACCAGTTTATAGTGTCTTTTATGCCATCGCAGGAATGGCAGGAAACTGAACCCCCTGGGCGAGGCAAAGGAGAGCTCCCTCTGGTGAGCCTGGTGAAATTGAATTCAGTAAACAATCCCTTCGGTTCATTCCCATGTTCTTAAAGGGGGCGGTCACACACTAAAAGCCAAAGGGCCTGCTCCAGGCGGGAGGAAGATCCCATATGGTCTAGCGGTCAGGATTCCTGGTTTTCACCCAGGCGGCCCGGGTTCGACTCCCGGTATGGGAAGTTAGGGTTGTCTTTGCTTCACTTATCGAGACAGCCAGCACGTCTGTCTGTGCTGTGTAGTAGCACTTTTAGCCAGCGGCGGAGCTTCAGCAACCTGATGGGTTGAGGTTCTGTCCCCGACCAGCGTGCCTTCGATAGCTCAGCTGGTAGAGCGGAGGACTGTAGGTGGCAAGTTGGCAATCCTTAGGTCGCTGGTTCGACTCCGGCTCGAAGGAGGTCGTTTTCACGCGCAAACATTTCCGACGCCGTCAGCGCTTGAGTTTGTGGTGCGGCATTTTGCAATCACGTCCGCGGCTGGAGGGCAAAAGCTCATTCCCTGACCGGGAATCGAACCCGGGCCGCGGCGGTGAGAGCGCCGAATCCTAACCACTAGACCACCAGGGAAGGTCTGTTGACTCCTTCCCCTCAAGCCCGGCTGTGGGCCTCTACCAGATTTTCCAGCAAGACCACTAAGGCTTGTATTTTCCTCCAGGAGAGGAGACGTCTCTGACCCTGGATCCCAGTTCTTCCGCTGAGAAACTGTCACAGGCTCTGTAGGAATATCCTAACAACACCACAACTTGCCATGAAAACAAAGCAACCGAGATCCCCAACATGTGAGGCCTCCATCTCCAAGGTTTTAACAGCAGGCCCCTCATCGGACCCCTTCCTGACGTTGGCTCCAGGCCTGTTAATGGCATGAGAAAAAGTAGATGTCATGACAGGCCTCTGCCCAGTCGAACACCAACAGGTCCCGTGTAAGCTCAGGGACACCCGATTGGTGGGCCAGTGGCGCAATGGATAACTGAATTCCTGACGTTGAATTCAGTAAACAATCCCTTCGGATCATTCCCATGTTCTTAAAGGGGGCGGTCACACACTAAAAGCCAAAGGGCCTGCTCCAGGCGGGAGGAAGATCCCATATGGTCTAGCGGTCAGGATTCCTGGTTTTCACCAGATTTTCCAGCAAGACCACTAAGGCTTGTATTTTCCTCCAGGAGAGGAGACGTCTCTGACCCTGGATCCCTGTTCTTCCGCTGAGAAACTGTCACAGGCTCTGTAGGAATATCCTAACAACACCACAACTTGCCAAGAAAACAAAGCAACCGAGATCCCCAACATGTGAGGCCTCCATCTCCAAGGTTTTTACAGCAGGCCCCTCATCGGACCCCTGGCTCCAGGCCTGTTAATGGCATGAGAAAAAGTAGATGTCATGACAGGCCTCTGCCCAGTCGAACACCAACAGGTCCCGTGTAAGCTCAGGGACACCCGATTGGTGGGCCAGTGGCGCAATGGATAACTGAATTCCTGACGTTGAATTCAGTAAACAATCCCTTCGGATCATTCCCATGTTCTTAAAGGGGGCGGTCACACACTAAAAGCCAAAGGGCCTGCTCCAGGCGGGAGGAAGATCCCATATGGTCTAGCGGTCAGGATTCCTGGTTTTCACCAGATTTTCCAGCAAGACCACTAAGGCTTGTATTTTCCTCCAGGAGAGGAGACGTCTCTGACCCTGGATCCCAGTTCTTCCGCTGAGAAACTGTCACAGGCTCTGTAGGAATATCCTAACAACACCACAACTTGCCATGAAAACAAAGCAACCGAGATCCCCAACATGTGAGGCCTCCATCTCCAAGGTTTTAACAGCAGGCCCCTCATCGGACCCCTGGCTCCAGGCCTGTTAATGGCATGAGAAAAAGTAGATGTCATGACAGGCCTCTGCCCAGTCGAACACCAACAGGTCCCGTGTAAGCTCAGGGACACCCGATTGGTGGGCCAGTGGCGCAATGGATAACGCGTCTGACTACGGATCAGAAGATTCTAGGTTCGACTCCTGGCTGGCTCGCTCTGCCTCTTTTGCTTCGCTGTCAGCCCATAGCCGTTTTTATTATTTCGTTTTATTAGCCCATAGTTTTTGTTATTATTATTATTGGATTGGTTGATTAATATAAAAAATTGACAGTCCAACAATAGGCTGCTTTGTCAGTGGGATAACAGTTACCATACATTACCATGCGTCTTTTCAAATGCATTGCATGAGTACTGTCACAAGGACCTTGCTTTACGACCAGTTTATAGTGTCTTTTATGCCATCGCAGGAATGGCAGGAAACTGAACCCCCTGGGCGAGGCAAAGGAGAGCTCCCTCTGGTGAGCCTGGTGAAATTGAATTCAGTAAACAATCCCTTCGGTTCATTCCCATGTTCTTAAAGGGGGCGGTCACACACTAAAAGCCAAAGGGCCTGCTCCAGGCGGGAGGAAGATCCCATATGGTCTAGCGGTCAGGATTCCTGGTTTTCACCCAGGCGGCCCGGGTTCGACTCCCGGTATGGGAAGTTAGGGTTGTCTTTGCTTCACTTATCGAGACAGCCAGCACGTCTGTCTGTGCTGTGTAGTAGCACTTTTAGCCAGCGGCGGAGCTTCAGCAACCTGATGGGTTGAGGTTCTGTCCCCGACCAGCGTGCCTTCGATAGCTCAGCTGGTAGAGCGGAGGACTGTAGGTGGCAAGTTGGCAATCCTTAGGTCGCTGGTTCGACTCCGGCTCGAAGGAGGTCGTTTTCACGCGCAAACCTTTCCGACGCCGTCAGCGCTTGAGTTTGTGGTGCGGCATTTTGCAATCACGACCGCGGCTGGAGGGCAAAAGCTCATTCCCTGACCGGGAATCGAACCCGGGCCGCGGCGGTGAGAGCGCCGAATCCTAACCACTAGACCACCAGGGAAGGTCTGTTGACTCCTTCCCCTCAAGCCCGGCTGTGGGCCTCTACCAGATTTTCCAGCAAGACCACTAAGGCTTGTATTTTCCTCCAGGAGAGGAGACGTCTCTGACCCTGGATCCCAGTTCTTCCGCTGAGAAACTGTCACAGGCTCTGTAGGAATATCCTAACAACACCACAACTTGCCATGAAAACAAAGCAACCGAGATCCCCAACATGTGAGGCCTCCATCTCCAAGGTTTTAACAGCAGGCCCCTCATCGGACCCCTTCCTGACGTTGGCTCCAGGCCTGTTAATGGCATGAGAAAAAGTAGATGTCATGACAGGCCTCTGCCCAGTCGAACACCAACATGTCCCGTGTAAGCTCAGGGACACCCGATTGGTGGGCCAGTGGCGCAATGGATAACTGAATTCCTGACGTTGAATTCAGTAAACAATCCCTTCGGATCATTCCCATGTTCTTAAAGGGGGCGGTCACACACTAAAAGCCAAAGGGCCTGCTCCAGGCGGGAGGAAGATCCCATATGGTCTAGCGGTCAGGATTCCTGGTTTTCACCAGATTTTCCAGCAAGACCACTAAGGCTTGTATTTTCCTCCAGGAGAGGAGACGTCTCTGACCCTGGATCCCTGTTCTTCCGCTGAGAAACTGTCACAGGCTCTGTAGGAATATCCTAACAACACCACAACTTGCCAAGAAAACAAAGCAACCGAGATCCCCAACATGTGAGGCCTCCATCTCCAAGGTTTTTACAGCAGGCCCCTCATCGGACCCCTGGCTCCAGGCCTGTTAATGGCATGAGAAAAAGTAGATGTCATGACAGGCCTCTGCCCAGTCGAACACCAACAGGTCCCGTGTAAGCTCAGGGACACCCGATTGGTGGGCCAGTGGCGCAATGGATAACTGAATTCCTGACGTTGAATTCAGTAAACAATCCCTTCGGATCATTCCCATGTTCTTAAAGGGGGTGGTCACACACTAAAAGCCAAAGGGCCTGCTCCAGGCGGGAGGAAGATCCCATATGGTCTAGCGGTCAGGATTCCTGGTTTTCACCAGATTTTCCAGCAAGACCACTAAGGCTTGTATTTTCCTCCAGGAGAGGAGACGTCTCTGACCCTGGATCCCAGTTCTTCCGCTGAGAAACTGTCACAGGCTCTGTAGGAATATCCTAACAACACCACAACTTGCCATGAAAACAAAGCAACCGAGATCCCCAACATGTGAGGCCTCCATCTCCAAGGTTTTAACAGCAGGCCCCTCATCGGACCCCTGGCTCCAGGCCTGTTAATGGCATGAGAAAAAGTAGATGTCATGACAGGCCTCTGCCCAGTCGAACACCAACAGGTCCCGTGTAAGCTCAGGGACACCCGATTGGTGGGCCAGTGGCGCAATGGATAACGCGTCTGATTACGGATCAGAAGATTCTAGGTTCGACTCCTGGCTGGCTCGCTCTGCCTCTTTTGCTTCGCTGTCAGCCCATAGCCGTTTTTATTATTTCGTTTTATTAGCCCATAGTTTTTGTTATTATTATTATTGGATTGGTTGATTAATATAAAAAATTGACAGTCCAACAATAGGCTGCTTTGTCAGTGGGATAACAGTTACCATACATTACCATGCGTCTTTTCAAATGCATTGCATGAGTACTGTCACAAGGACCTTGCTTTACGACCAGTTTATAGTGTCTTTTATGCCATCGCAGGAATGGCAGGAAACTGAACCCCCTGGGCGAGGCAAAGGAGAGCTCCCTCTGGTGAGCCTGGTGAAATTGAATTCAGTAAACAATCCCTTCGGTTCATTCCCATGTTCTTAAAGGGGGCGGTCACACACTAAAAGCCAAAGGGCCTGCTCCAGGCGGGAGGAAGATCCCATATGGTCTAGCGGTCAGGATTCCTGGTTTTCACCCAGGCGGCCCGGGTTCGACTCCCGGTATGGGAAGTTAGGGTTGTCTTTGCTTCACTTATCGAGACAGCCAGCACGTCTGTCTGTGCGTAGTAGCACTTTTAGCCAGCGGCGGAGCTTCAGCAACCTGATGGGTTGAGGTTCTGTCCCCGACCAGCGTGCCTTCGATAGCTCAGCTGGTAGAGCGGAGGACTGTAGGTGGCAAGTTGGCAATCCTTAGGTCGCTGGTTCGACTCCGGCTCGAAGGAGGTCGTTTTCACGCGCAAACATTTCCGACGCCGTCAGCGCTTGAGTTTGTGGTGCGGCATTTTGCAATCACGACCGCCGCTGGAGGGCAAAAGCTCATTCCCTGACCGGGAATCGAACCCAGGCCGCGGCGGTGAGAGCGCCGAATCCTAACCACTAGACCACCAGGGAAGGTCTGTTGACTCCTTCCCCTCAAGCCCGGCTGTGGGCCTCTACCAGATTTTCCAGCAAGACCACTAAGGCTTGTATTTTCCTCCAGGAGAGGAGACGTCTCTGACCCTGGATCCCAGTTCTTCCGCTGAGAAACTGTCACAGGCTCTGTAGGAATATCCTAACAACACCACAACTTGCCATGAAAACAAAGCAACCGAGATCCCCAACATGTGAGGCCTCCATCTCCAAGGTTTTTACAGCAGGCCCCTCATCGGACCCCTGGCTCCAGGCCTGTTAATGGCATGAGAAAAAGTAGATGTCATGACAGGCCTCTGCCCAGTCGAACACCAACAGGTCCCGTGTAAGCTCAGGGACACCCGATTGGTGGGCCAGTGGCGCAGTGGATAACTGAATTCCTGACGTTGAATTCAGTAAACAATCCCTTCGGATCATTCCCATGTTCTTAAAGGGGGCGGTCACACACTAAAAGCCAAAGGGCCTGCTCCAGGCGGGAGGAAGATCCCATATGGTCTAGCGGTCAGGATTCCTGGTTTTCACCAGATTTTCCAGCAAGACCACTAAGGCTTGTATTTTCCTCCAGGAGAGGAGACGTCTCTGACCCTGGATCCCAGTTCTTCCGCTGAGAAACTGTCACAGGCTCTGTAGGAATATCCTAACAACACCACAACTTGCCATGAAAACAAAGCAACCGACATTCCCAACATGTGAGGCCTCCATCTCCAAGGTTTTAACAGCAGGCCCCTCATCGGACCCCTGGCTCCAGGCCTGTTAATGGCATGAGAAAAAGTAGATGTCATGACAGGCCTCTGCCCAGTCGAACACCAACAGGTCCCGTGTAAGCTCAGGGACACCCGATTGGTGGGCCAGTGGCGCAATGGATAACGCGTCTGACTACGGATCAGAAGATTCTAGGTTCGACTCCTGGCTGGCTCGCTCTGCCTCTTTTGCTTCGCTGTCAGCCCATAGCCGTTTTTATTATTTCGTTTTATTAGCCCATAGTTTTTGTTATTATTATTATTGGATTGGTTGATTAATATAAAAAATTGACAGTCCAACAATAGGCTGCTTTGTCAGTGGGATAACAGTTACCATACATTACCATGCGTCTTTTCAAATGCATTGCATGAGTACTGTCACAAGGACCTTGCTTTACGACCAGTTTATAGTGTCTTTTATGCCATCGCAGGAATGGCAGGAAACTGAACCCCCTGGGCGAGGCAAAGGAGAGCTCCCTCTGGTGAGCCTGGTGAAATTGAATTCAGTAAACAATCCCTTCGGTTCATTCCCATGTTATTAAAGGGGGCGGTCACACACTAAAAGCCAAAGGGCCTGCTCCAGGCGGGAGGAAGATCCCATATGGTCTAGCGGTCAGGATTCCTGGTTTTCACCCAGGCGGCCCGGGTTCGACTCCCGGTATGGGAAGTTAGGGTTGTCTTTGCTTCACTTATCGAGACAGCCAGCACGTCTGTCTGTGCTGTGTAGTAGCACTTTTAGCCAGCGGCGGAGCTTCAGCAACCTGATGGGTTGAGGTTCTGTCCCCGACCAGCGTGCCTTCGATAGCTCAGCTGGTAGAGCGGAGGACTGTAGGTGGCAAGTTGGCAATCCTTAGGTCGCTGGTTCGACTCCGGCTCGAAGGAGGTCGTTTTCACGCGCAAACCTTTCCGACGCCGTCAGCGCTTGAGTTTGTGGTGCGGCATTTTGCAATCACGACCGCGGCTGGAGGGCAAAAGCTCATTCCCTGACCGGGAATCGAACCCGGGCCGCGGCGGTGAGAGCGCCGAATCCTAACCACTAGACCACCAGGGAAGGTCTGTTGACTCCTTCCCCTCAAGCCCGGCTGTGGGCCTCTACCAGATTTTCCAGCAAGACCACTAAGGCTTGTATTTTCCTCCAGGAGAGGAGACGTCTCTGACCCTGGATCCCAGTTCTTCCGCTGAGAAACTGTCACAGGCTCTGTAGGAATATCCTAACAACACCACAACTTGCCATGAAAACAAAGCAACCGAGATCCCCAACATGTGAGGCCTCCATCTCCAAGGTTTTAACAGCAGGCCCCTCATCGGACCCCTTCCTGACGTTGGCTCCAGGCCTGTTAATGGCATGAGAAAAAGTAGATGTCATGACAGGCCTCTGCCCAGTCGAACACCAACAGGTCCCGTGTAAGCTCAGGGACACCCGATTGGTGGGCCAGTGGCGCAATGGATAACTGAATTCCTGACGTTGAATTCAGTAAACAATCCCTTCGGATCATTCCCATGTTCTTAAAGGGGGCGGTCACACACTAAAAGCCAAAGGGCCTGCTCCAGGTGGGAGGAAGATCCCATATGGTCTAGCGGTCAGGATTCCTGGTTTTCACCAGATTTTCCAGCAAGACCACTAAGGCTTGTATTTTCCTCCAGGAGAGGAGACGTCTCTGACCCTGGATCCCTGTTCTTCCGCTGAGAAACTGTCACAGGCTCTGTAGGAATATCCTAACAACACCACAACTTGCCAAGAAAACAAAGCAACCGAGATCCCCAACATGTGAGGCCTCCATCTCCAAGGTTTTTACAGCAGGCCCCTCATCGGACCCCTGGCTCCAGGCCTGTTAATGGCATGAGAAAAAGTAGATGTCATGACAGGCCTCTGCCCAGTCGAACACCAACAGGTCCCGTGTAAGCTCAGGGACACCCGATTGGTGGGCCAGTGGCGCAATGGATAACTGAATTCCTGACGTTGAATTCAGTAAACAATCCCTTCGGATCATTCCCATGTTCTTAAAGGGGGCGGTCACACACTAAAAGCCAAAGGGCCTGCTCCAGGCGGGAGGAAGATCCCATATGGTCTAGCGGTCAGGATTCCTGGTTTTCACCAGATTTTCCAGCAAGACCACTAAGGCTTGTATTTTCCTCCAGGAGAGGAGACGTCTCTGACCCTGGATCCCTGTTCTTCCGCTGAGAAACTGTCACAGGCTCTGTAGGAATATCCTAACAACACCACAACTTGCCAAGAAAACAAAGCAACCGAGATCCCCAACATGTGAGGCCTCCATCTCCAAGGTTTTTACAGCAGGCCCCTCATCGGACCCCTGGCTCCAGGCCTGTTAATGGCATGAGAAAAAGTAGATGTCATGACAGGCCTCTGCCCAGTCGAACACCAACAGGTCCCGTGTAAGCTCAGGGACACCCGATTGGTGGGCCAGTGGCGCAATGGATAACTGAATTCCTGACGTTGAATTCAGTAAACAATCCCTTCGGATCATTCCCATGTTCTTAAAGGGGGCGGTCACACACTAAAAGCCAAAGGGCCTGCTCCAGGCGGGAGGAAGATCCCATATGGTCTAGCGGTCAGGATTCCTGGTTTTCACCAGATTTTCCAGCAAGACCACTAAGGCTTGTATTTTCCTCCAGGAGAGGAGACGTCTCTGACCCTGGATCCCAGTTCTTCCGCTGAGAAACTGTCACAGGCTCTGTAGGAATATCCTAACAACACCACAACTTGCCATGAAAACAAAGCAACCGAGATCCCCAACATGTGAGGCCTCCATCTCCAAGGTTTTAACAGCAGGCCCCTCATCGGACCCCTGGCTCCAGGCCTGTTAATGGCATGAGAAAAAGTAGATGTCATGACAGGCCTCTGCCCAGTCGAACACCAACAGGTCCCGTGTAAGCTCAGGGACACCCGATTGGTGGGCCAGTGGCGCAATGGATAACGCGTCTGACTACGGATCAGAAGATTCTAGGTTCGACTCCTGGCTGGCTCGCTCTGCCTCTTTTGCTTCGCTGTCAGCCCATAGCCGTTTTTATTATTTCGTTTTATTAGCCCATAGTTTTTGTTATTATTATTATTGGATTGGTTGATTAATATAAAAAATTGACAGTCCAACAATAGGCTGCTTTGTCAGTGGGATAACAGTTACCATACATTACCATGCGTCTTTTCAAATGCATTGCATGAGTACTGTCACAAGGACCTTGCTTTACGACCAGTTTATAGTGTCTTTTATGCCATCGCAGGAATGGCAGGAAACTGAACCCCCTGGGCGAGGCAAAGGAGAGCTCCCTCTGGTGAGCCTGGTGAAATTGAATTCAGTAAACAATCCCTTCGGTTCATTCCCATGTTCTTAAAGGGGGCGGTCACACACTAAAAGCCAAAGGGCCTGCTCCAGGCGGGAGGAAGATCCCATATGGTCTAGCGGTCAGGATTCCTGGTTTTCACCCAGGCGGCCTGGGTTCGACTCCCGGTATGGGAAGTTAGGGTTGTCTTTGCTTCACTTATCGAGACAGCCAGCACGTCTGTCTGTGCTGTGTAGTAGCACTTTTAGCCAGCGGCGGAGCTTCAGCAACCTGATGGGTTGAGGTTCTGTCCCCGACCAGCGTGCCTTCGATAGCTCAGCTGGTAGAGCGGAGGACTGTAGGTGGCAAGTTGGCAATCCTTAGGTCGCTGGTTCGACTCCGGCTCGAAGGAGGTCGTTTTCACGCGCAAACCTTTCCGACGCCGTCAGCGCTTGAGTTTGTGGTGCGGCATTTTGCAATCACGACCGCGGCTGGAGGGCAAAAGCTCATTCCCTGACCGGGAATCGAACCCGGGCCGCGGCGGTGAGAGCGCCGAATCCTAACCACTAGACCACCAGGGAAGGTCTGTTGACTCCTTCCCCTCAAGCCCGGCTGTGGGCCTCTACCAGATTTTCCAGCAAGACCACTAAGGCTTGTATTTTCCTCCAGGAGAGGAGACGTCTCTGACCCTGGATCCCAGTTCTTCCGCTGAGAAACTGTCACAGGCTCTGTAGGAATATCCTAACAACACCACAACTTGCCATGAAAACAAAGCAACCGAGATCCCCAACATGTGAGGACTCCATCTCCAAGGTTTTAACAGCAGGCCCCTCATCGGACCCCTTCCTGACGTTGGCTCCAGGCCTGTTAATGGCATGAGAAAAAGTAGATGTCATGACAGGCCTCTGCCCAGTCGAACACCAACAGGTCCCGTGTAAGCTCAGGGACACCCGATTGGTGGGCCAGTGGCGCAATGGATAACTGAATTCCTGACGTTGAATTCAGTAAACAATCCCTTCGGATCATTCCCATGTTCTTAAAGGGGGCGGTCACACACTAAAAGCCAAAGGGCCTGCTCCAGGCGGGAGGAAGATCCCATATGGTCTAGCGGTCAGGATTCCTGGTTTTCACCAGATTTTCCAGCAAGACCACTAAGGCTTGTATTTTCCTCCAGGAGAGGAGACGTCTCTGACCCTGGATCCCTGTTCTTCCGCTGAGAAACTGTCACAGGCTCTGTAGGAATATCCTAACAACACCACAACTTGCCAAGAAAACAAAGCAACCGAGATCCCCAACATGTGAGGCCTCCATCTCCAAGGTTTTTACAGCAGGCCCCTCATCGGACCCCTGGCTCCAGGCCTGTTAATGGCATGAGAAAAAGTAGATGTCATGACAGGCCTCTGCCCAGTCGAACACCAACAGGTCCCGTGTAAGCTCAGGGACACCCGATTGGTGGGCCAGTGGCGCAATGGATAACTGAATTCCTGACGTTGAATTCAGTAAACAATCCCTTCGGATCATTCCCATGTTCTTAAAGGGGGCGGTCACACACTAAAAGCCAAAGGGCCTGCTCCAGGCGGGAGGAAGATCCCATATGGTCTAGCGGTCAGGATTCCTGGTTTTCACCAGATTTTCCAGCAAGACCACTAAGGCTTGTATTTTCCTCCAGGAGAGGAGACGTCTCTGACCCTGGATCCCAGTTCTTCCGCTGAGAAACTGTCACAGGCTCTGTAGGAATATCCTAACAACACCACAACTTGCCATGAAAACAAAGCAACCGAGATCCCCAACATGTGAGGCCTCCATCTCCAAGGTTTTAACAGCAGGCCCCTCATCGGACCCCTGGCTCCAGGCCTGTTAATGGCATGAGAAAAAGTAGATGTCATGACAGGCCTCTGCCCAGTCGAACACCAACAGGTCCCGTGTAAGCTCAGGGACACCCGATTGGTGGGCCAGTGGCGCAATGGATAACGCGTCTGACTACGGATCAGAAGATTCTAGGTTCGACTCCTGGCTGGCTCGCTCTGCCTCTTTTGCTTCGCTGTCAGCCCATAGCCGTTTTTATTATTTCGTTTTATTAGCCCATAGTTTTTGTTATTATTATTATTGGATTGGTTGATTAATATAAAAAATTGACAGTCCAACAATAGGCTGCTTTGTCAGTGGGATAACAGTTACCATACATTACCATGCGTCTTTTCAAATGCATTGCATGAGTACTGTCACAAGGACCTTGCTTTACGACCAGTTTATAGTGTCTTTTATGCCATCGCAGGAATGGCAGGAAACTGAACCCCCTGGGCGAGGCAAAGGAGAGCTCCCTCTGGTGAGCCTGGTGAAATTGAATTCAGTAAACAATCCCTTCGGTTCATTCCCATGTTCTTAAAGGGGGCGGTCACACACTAAAAGCCAAAGGGCCTGCTCCAGGCGGGAGGAAGATCCCATATGGTCTAGCGGTCAGGATTCCTGGTTTTCACCCAGGCGGCCCGGGTTCGACTCCCGGTATGGGAAGTTAGGGTTGTCTTTGCTTCACTTATCGAGACAGCCAGCACGTCTGTCTGTGCTGTGTAGTAGCACTTTTAGCCAGCGGCGGAGCTTCAGCAACCTGATGGGTTGAGGTTCTGTCCCCGACCAGCGTGCCTTCGATAGCTCAGCTGGTAGAGCGGAGGACTGTAGGTGGCAAGTTGGCAATCCTTAGGTCGCTGGTTCGACTCCGGCTCGAAGGAGGTCGTTTTCACGCGCAAACCTTTCCGACGCCGTCAGCGCTTGAGTTTGTGGTGCGGCATTTTGCAATCACGACCGCGGCTGGAGGGCAAAAGCTCATTCCCTGACCGGGAATCGAACCCGGGCCGCGGCGGTGAGAGCGCCGAATCCTAACCACTAGACCACCAGGGAAGGTCTGTTGACTCCTTCCCCTCAAGCCCGGCTGTGGGCCTCTACCAGATTTTCCAGCAAGACCACTAAGGCTTGTATTTTCCTCCAGGAGAGGAGACGTCTCTGACCCTGGATCCCAGTTCTTCCGCTGAGAAACTGTCACAGGCTCTGTAGGAATATCCTAACAACACCACAACTTGCCATGAAAACAAAGCAACCGAGATCCCCAACATGTGAGGCCTCCATCTCCAAGGTTTTAACAGCAGGCCCCTCATCGGACCCCTTCCTGACGTTGGCTCCAGGCCTGTTAATGGCATGAGAAAAAGTAGATGTCATGACAGGCCTCTGCCCAGTCGAACACCAACAGGTCCCGTGTAAGCTCAGGGACACCCGATTGGTGGGCCAGTGGCGCAATGGATAACTGAATTCCTGACGTTGAATTCAGTAAACAATCCCTTCGGATCATTCCCATGTTCTTAAAGGGGGCGGTCACACACTAAAAGCCAAAGGGCCTGCTCCAGGCGGGAGGAAGATCCCATATGGTCTAGCGGTCAGGATTCCTGGTTTTCACCAGATTTTCCAGCAAGACCACTAAGGCTTGTATTTTCCTCCAGGAGAGGAGACGTCTCTGACCCTGGATCCCTGTTCTTCCGCTGAGAAACTGTCACAGGCTCTGTAGGAATATCCTAACAACACCACAACTTGCCAAGAAAACAAAGCAACCGAGATCCCCAACATGTGAGGCCTCCATCTCCAAGGTTTTTACAGCAGGCCCCTCATCGGACCCCTGGCTCCAGGCCTGTTAATGGCATGAGAAAAAGTAGATGTCATGACAGGCCTCTGCCCAGTCGAACACCAACAGGTCCCGTGTAAGCTCAGGGACACCCGATTGGTGGGCCAGTGGCGCAATGGATAACTGAATTCCTGACGTTGAATTCAGTAAACAATCCCTTCGGATCATTCCCATGTTCTTAAAGGGGGCGGTCACACACTAAAAGCCAAAGGGCCTGCTCCAGGCGGGAGGAAGATCCCATATGGTCTAGCGGTCAGGATTCCTGGTTTTCACCAGATTTTCCAGCAAGACCACTAAGGCTTGTATTTTCCTCCAGGAGAGGAGACGTCTCTGACCCTGGATCCCTGTTCTTCCGCTGAGAAACTGTCACAGGCTCTGTAGGAATATCCTAACAACACCACAACTTGCCAAGAAAACAAAGCAACCGAGATCCCCAACATGTGAGGCCTCCATCTCCAAGGTTTTTACAGCAGGCCCCTCATCGGACCCCTGGCTCCAGGCCTGTTAATGGCATGAGAAAAAGTAGATGTCATGACAGGCCTCTGCCCAGTCGAACACCAACAGGTCCCGTGTAAGCTCAGGGACACCCGATTGGTGGGCCAGTGGCGCAATGGATAACTGAATTCCTGACGTTGAATTCAGTAAACAATCCCTTCGGATCATTCCCATGTTCTTAAAGGGGGCGGTCACACACTAAAAGCCAAAGGGCCTGCTCCAGGCGGGAGGAAGATCCCATATGGTCTAGCGGTCAGGATTCCTGGTTTTCACCAGATTTTCCAGCAAGACCACTAAGGCTTGTATTTTCCTCCAGGAGAGGAGACGTCTCTGACCCTGGATCCCAGTTCTTCCGCTGAGAAACTGTCACAGGCTCTGTAGGAATATCCTAACAACACCACAACTTGCCATGAAAACAAAGCAACCGAGATCCCCAACATGTGAGGCCTCCATCTCCAAGGTTTTAACAGCAGGCCCCTCATCGGACCCCTGGCTCCAGGCCTGTTAATGGCATGAGAAAAAGTAGATGTCATGACAGGCCTCTGCCCAGTCGAACACCAACAGGTCCCGTGTAAGCTCAGGGACACCCGATTGGTGGGCCAGTGGCGCAATGGATAACGCGTCTGACTACGGATCAGAAGATTCTAGGTTCGACTCCTGGCTGGCTCGCTCTGCCTCTTTTGCTTCGCTGTCAGCCCATAGCCGTTTTTATTATTTCGTTTTATTAGCCCATAGTTTTTGTTATTATTATTATTGGATTGGTTGATTAATATAAAAAATTGACAGTCCAACAATAGGCTGCTTTGTCAGTGGGATAACAGTTACCATACATTACCATGCGTCTTTTCAAATGCATTGCATGAGTACTGTCACAAGGACCTTGCTTTACGACCAGTTTATAGTGTCTTTTATGCCATCGCAGGAATGGCAGGAAACTGAACCCCCTGGGCGAGGCAAAGGAGAGCTCCCTCTGGTGAGCCTGGTGAAATTGAATTCAGTAAACAATCCCTTCGGTTCATTCCCATGTTCTTAAAGGGGGCGGTCACACACTAAAAGCCAAAGGGCCTGCTCCAGGCGGGAGGAAGATCCCATATGGTCTAGCGGTCAGGATTCCTGGTTTTCACCCAGGCGGCCCGGGTTCGACTCCCGGTATGGGAAGTTAGGGTTGTCTTTGCTTCACTTATCGAGACAGCCAGCACGTCTGTCTGTGCTGTGTAGTAGCACTTTTAGCCAGCGGCGGAGCTTCAGCAACCTGATGGGTTGAGGTTCTGTCCCCGACCAGCGTGCCTTCGATAGCTCAGCTGGTAGAGCGGAGGACTGTAGGTGGCAAGTTGGCAATCCTTAGGTCGCTGGTTCGACTCCGGCTCGAAGGAGGTCGTTTTCACGCGCAAACCTTTCCGACGCCGTCAGCGCTTGAGTTTGTGGTGCGGCATTTTGCAATCACGACCGCGGCTGGAGGGCAAAAGCTCATTCCCTGACCGGGAATCGAACCCGGGCCGCGGCGGTGAGAGCGCCGAATCCTAACCACTAGACCACCAGGGAAGGTCTGTTGACTCCTTCCCCTCAAGCCCGGCTGTGGGCCTCTACCAGATTTTCCAGCAAGACCACTAAGGCTTGTATTTTCCTCCAGGAGAGGAGACGTCTCTGACCCTGGATCCCAGTTCTTCCGCTGAGAAACTGTCACAGGCTCTGTAGGAATATCCTAACAACACCACAACTTGCCATGAAAACAAAGCAACCGAGATCCCCAACATGTGAGGCCTCCATCTCCAAGGTTTTAACAGCAGGCCCCTCATCGGACCCCTTCCTGACGTTGGCTCCAGGCCTGTTAATGGCATGAGAAAAAGTAGATGTCATGACAGGCCTCTGCCCAGTCGAACACCAACAGGTCCCGTGTAAGCTCAGGGACACCCGATTGGTGGGCCAGTGGCGCAATGGATAACTGAATTCCTGACGTTGAATTCAGTAAACAATCCCTTCGGATCATTCCCATGTTCTTAAAGGGGGCGGTCACACACTAAAAGCCAAAGGGCCTGCTCCAGGCGGGAGGAAGATCCCATATGGTCTAGCGGTCAGGATTCCTGGTTTTCACCAGATTTTCCAGCAAGACCACTAAGGCTTGTATTTTCCTCCAGGAGAGGAGACGTCTCTGACCCTGGATCCCTGTTCTTCCGCTGAGAAACTGTCACAGGCTCTGTAGGAATATCCTAACAACACCACAACTTGCCAAGAAAACAAAGCAACCGAGATCCCCAACATGTGAGGCCTCCATCTCCAAGGTTTTTACAGCAGGCCCCTCATCGGACCCCTGGCTCCAGGCCTGTTAATGGCATGAGAAAAAGTAGATGTCATGACAGGCCTCTGCCCAGTCGAACACCAACAGGTCCCGTGTAAGCTCAGGGACACCCGATTGGTGGGCCAGTGGCGCAATGGATAACTGAATTCCTGACGTTGAATTCAGTAAACAATCCCTTCGGATCATTCCCATGTTCTTAAAGGGGGCGGTCACACACTAAAAGCCAAAGGGCCTGCTCCAGGCGGGAGGAAGATCCCATATGGTCTAGCGGTCAGGATTCCTGGTTTTCACCAGATTTTCCAGCAAGACCACTAAGGCTTGTATTTTCCTCCAGGAGAGGAGACGTCTCTGACCCTGGATCCCAGTTCTTCCGCTGAGAAACTGTCACAGGCTCTGTAGGAATATCCTAACAACACCACAACTTGCCATGAAAACAAAGCAACCGAGATCCCCAACATGTGAGGCCTCCATCTCCAAGGTTTTAACAGCAGGCCCCTCATCGGACCCCTGGCTCCAGGCCTGTTAATGGCATGAGAAAAAGTAGATGTCATGACAGGCCTCTGCCCAGTCGAACACCAACAGGTCCCGTGTAAGCTCAGGGACACCCGATTGGTGGGCCAGTGGCGCAATGGATAACGCGTCTGACTACGGATCAGAAGATTCTAGGTTCGACTCCTGGCTGGCTCGCTCTGCCTCTTTTGCTTCGCTGTCAGCCCATAGCCGTTTTTATTATTTCGTTTTATTAGCCCATAGTTTTTGTTATTATTATTATTGGATTGGTTGATTAATATAAAAAATTGACAGTCCAACAATAGGCTGCTTTGTCAGTGGGATAACAGTTACCATACATTACCATGCGTCTTTTCAAATGCATTGCATGAGTACTGTCACAAGGACCTTGCTTTACGACCAGTTTATAGTGTCTTTTATGCCATCGCAGGAATGGCAGGAAACTGAACCCCCTGGGCGAGGCAAAGGAGAGCTCCCTCTGGTGAGCCTGGTGAAATTGAATTCAGTAAACAATCCCTTCGGTTCATTCCCATGTTCTTAAAGGGGGCGGTCACACACTAAAAGCCAAAGGGCCTGCTCCAGGCGGGAGGAAGATCCCATATGGTCTAGCGGTCAGGATTCCTGGTTTTCACCCAGGCGGCCCGGGTTCGACTCCCGGTATGGGAAGTTAGGGTTGTCTTTGCTTCACTTATCGAGACAGCCAGCACGTCTGTCTGTGCTGTGTAGTAGCACTTTTAGCCAGCGGCGGAGCTTCAGCAACCTGATGGGTTGAGGTTCTGTCCCCGACCAGCGTGCCTTCGATAGCTCAGCTGGTAGAGCGGAGGACTGTAGGTGGCAAGTTGGCAATCCTTAGGTCGCTGGTTCGACTCCGGCTCGAAGGAGGTCGTTTTCACGCGCAAACCTTTCCGACGCCGTCAGCGCTTGAGTTTGTGGTGCGGCATTTTGCAATCACGACCGCGGCTGGAGGGCAAAAGCTCATTCCCTGACCGGGAATCGAACCCGGGCCGCGGCGGTGAGAGCGCCGAATCCTAACCACTAGACCACCAGGGAAGGTCTGTTGACTCCTTCCCCTCAAGCCCGGCTGTGGGCCTCTACCAGATTTTCCAGCAAGACCACTAAGGCTTGTATTTTCCTCCAGGAGAGGAGACGTCTCTGACCCTGGATCCCAGTTCTTCCGCTGAGAAACTGTCACAGGCTCTGTAGGAATATCCTAACAACACCACAACTTGCCATGAAAACAAAGCAACCGAGATCCCCAACATGTGAGGCCTCCATCTCCAAGGTTTTAACAGCAGGCCCCTCATCGGACCCCTGGCTCCAGGCCTGTTAATGGCATGAGAAAAAGTAGATGTCATGACAGGCCTCTGCCCAGTCGAACACCAACAGGTCCCGTGTAAGCTCAGGGACACCCGATTGGTGGGCCAGTGGCGCAATGGATAACTGAATTCCTGACGTTGAATTCAGTAAACAATCCCTTCGGATCATTCCCATGTTCTTAAAGGGGGCGGTCACACACTAAAAGCCAAAGGGCCTGCTCCAGGCGGGAGGAAGATCCCATATGGTCTAGCGGTCAGGATTCCTGGTTTTCACCAGATTTTCCAGCAAGACCACTAAGGCTTGTATTTTCCTCCAGGAGAGGAGACGTCTCTGACCCTGGATCCCTGTTCTTCCGCTGAGAAACTGTCACAGGCTCTGTAGGAATATCCTAACAACACCACAACTTGCCAAGAAAACAAAGCAACCGAGATCCCCAACATGTGAGGCCTCCATCTCCAAGGTTTTTACAGCAGGCCCCTCATCGGACCCCTGGCTCCAGGCCTGTTAATGGCATGAGAAAAAGTAGATGTCATGACAGGCCTCTGCCCAGTCGAACACCAACAGGTCCCGTGTAAGCTCAGGGACACCCGATTGGTGGGCCAGTGGCGCAGTGGATAACTGAATTCCTGACGTTGAATTCAGTAAACAATCCCTTCGGATCATTCCCATGTTCTTAAAGGGGGCGGTCACACACTAAAAGCCAAAGGGCCTGCTCCAGGCGGGAGGAAGATCCCATATGGTCTAGCGGTCAGGATTCCTGGTTTTCACCAGATTTTCCAGCAAGACCACTAAGGCTTGTATTTTCCTCCAGGAGAGGAGACGTCTCTGACCCTGGATCCCAGTTCTTCCGCTGAGAAACTGTCACAGGCTCTGTAGGAATATCCTAACAACACCACAACTTGCCATGAAAACAAAGCAACCGAGATCCCCAACATGTGAGGCCTCCATCTCCAAGGTTTTAACAGCAGGCCCCTCATCGGACCCCTGGCTCCAGGCCTGTTAATGGCATGAGAAAAAGTAGATGTCATGACAGGCCTCTGCCCAGTCGAACACCAACAGGTCCCGTGTAAGCTCAGGGACACCCGATTGGTGGGCCAGTGGCGCAATGGATAACGCGTCTGACTACGGATCAGAAGATTCTAGGTTCGACTCCTGGCTGGCTCGCTCTGCCTCTTTTGCTTCGCTGTCAGCCCATAGCCGTTTTTATTATTTCGTTTTATTAGCCCATAGTTTTTGTTATTATTATTATTGGATTGGTTGATTAATATAAAAAATTGACAGTCCAACAATAGGCTGCTTTGTCAGTGGGATAACAGTTACCATACATTACCATGCGTCTTTTCAAATGCATTGCATGAGTACTGTCACAAGGACCTTGCTTTACGACCAGTTTATAGTGTCTTTTATGCCATCGCAGGAATGGCAGGAAACTGAACCCCCTGGGCGAGGCAAAGGAGAGCTCCCTCTGGTGAGCCTGGTGAAATTGAATTCAGTAAACAATCCCTTCGGTTCATTCCCATGTTCTTAAAGGGGGCGGTCACACACTAAAAGCCAAAGGGCCTGCTCCAGGCGGGAGGAAGATCCCATATGGTCTAGCGGTCAGGATTCCTGGTTTTCACCCAGGCGGCCCGGGTTCGACTCCCGGTATGGGAAGTTAGGGTTGTCTTTGCTTCACTTATCGAGACAGCCAGCACGTCTGTCTGTGCTGTGTAGTAGCACTTTTAGCCAGCGGCGGAGCTTCAGCAACCTGATGGGTTGAGGTTCTGTCCCCGACCAGCGTGCCTTCGATAGCTCAGCTGGTAGAGCGGAGGACTGTAGGTGGCAAGTTGGCAATCCTTAGGTCGCTGGTTCGACTCCGGCTCGAAGGAGGTCGTTTTCACGCGCAAACATTTCCGACGCCGTCAGCGCTTGAGTTTGTGGTGCGGCATTTTGCAATCACGACCGCGGCTGGAGGGCAAAAGCTCATTCCCTGACCGGGAATCGAACCCGGGCCACGGCAGTGAGAGCGCCGAATCCTAACCACTAGACCACCAGGGAAGGTCTGTTGACTCCTTCCCCTCAAGCCCGGCTGTGGGCCTCTACCAGATTTTCCAGCAAGACCACTAAGGCTTGTATTTTCCTCCAGGAGAGGAGACGTCTCTGACCCTGGATCCCAGTTCTTCCGCTGAGAAACTGTCACAGGCTCTGTAGGAATATCCTAACAACACCACAACTTGCCATGAAAACAAAGCAACCGAGATCCCCAACATGTGAGGCCTCCATCTCCAAGGTTTTTACAGCAGGCCCCTCATCGGACCCCTGGCTCCAGGCCTGTTAATGGCATGAGAAAAAGTATATGTCATGACAGGCCTCTGCCCAGTCGAACACCAACAGGTCCCGTGTAAGCTCAGGGACACCCGATTGGTGGGCCAGTGGCGCAGTGGATAACTGAATTCCTGACGTTGAATTCAGTAAACAATCCCTTCGGATCATTCCCATGTTCTTAAAGGGGGCGGTCACACACTAAAAGCCAAAGGGCCTGCTCCAGGCGGGAGGAAGATCCCATATGGTCTAGCGGTCAGGATTCCTGGTTTTCACCAGATTTTCCAGCAAGACCACTAAGGCTTGTATTTTCCTCCAGGAGAGGAGACGTCTCTGACCCTGGATCCCAGTTCTTCCGCTGAGAAACTGTCACAGGCTCTGTAGGAATATCCTAACAACACCACAACTTGCCATGAAAACAAAGCAACCGAGATCCCCAACATGTGAGGCCTCCATCTCCAAGGTTTTAACAGCAGGCCCCTCATCGGACCCCTGGCTCCAGGCCTGTTAATGGCATGAGAAAAAGTAGATGTCATGACAGGCCTCTGCCCAGTCGAACACCAACAGGTCCCGTGTAAGCTCAGGGACACCCGATTGGTGGGCCAGTGGCGCAATGGATAACGCGTCTGACTACGGATCAGAAGATTCTAGGTTCGACTCCTGGCTGGCTCGCTCTGCCTCTTTTGCTTCGCTGTCAGCCCATAGCCGTTTTTATTATTTCGTTTTATTAGCCCATAGTTTTTGTTATTATTATTATTGGATTGGTTGATTAATATAAAAAATTGACAGTCCAACAATAGGCTGCTTTGTCAGTGGGATAACAGTTACCATACATTACCATGCGTCTTTTCAAATGCATTGCATGAGTACTGTCACAAGGACCTTGCTTTACGACCAGTTTATAGTGTCTTTTATGCCATCGCAGGAATGGCAGGAAACTGAACCCCCTGGGCGAGGCAAAGGAGAGCTCCCTCTGGTGAGCCTGGTGAAATTGAATTCAGTAAACAATCCCTTCGGTTCATTCCCATGTTCTTAAAGGGGGCGGTCACACACTAAAAGCCAAAGGGCCTGCTCCAGGCGGGAGGAAGATCCCATATGGTCTAGCGGTCAGGATTCCTGGTTTTCACCCAGGCGGCCCGGGTTCGACTCCCGGTATGGGAAGTTAGGGTTGTCTTTGCTTCACTTATCGAGACAGCCAGCACGTCTGTCTGTGCTGTGTAGTAGCACTTTTAGCCAGCGGCGGAGCTTCAGCAACCTGATGGGTTGAGGTTCTGTCCCCGACCAGCGTGCCTTCGATAGCTCAGCTGGTAGAGCGGAGGACTGTAGGTGGCAAGTTGGCAATCCTTAGGTTGCTGGTTCGACTCCGGCTCGAAGGAGGTCGTTTTCACGCGCAAACATTTCCGACGCCGTCAGCGCTTGAGTTTGTGGTGCGGCATTTTGCAATCACGACCGCGGCTGGAGGGCAAAAGCTCATTCCCTGACCGGGAATCGAACCCGGGCAACGGCAGTGAGAGCGCCGAATCCTAACCACTAGACCACCAGGGAAGGTCTGTTGACTCCTTCCCCTCAAGCCCGGCTGTGGGCCTCTACCAGATTTTCCAGCAAGACCACTAAGGCTTGTATTTTCCTCCAGGAGAGGAGACGTCTCTGACCCTGGATCCCAGTTCTTCCGCTGAGAAACTGTCACAGGCTCTGTAGGAATATCCTAACAACACCACAACTTGCCATGAAAACAAAGCAACCGAGATCCCCAACATGTGAGGCCTCCATCTCCAAGGTTTTTACAGCAGGCCCCTCATCGGACCCCTGGCTCCAGGCCTGTTAATGGCATGAGAAAAAGTATATGTCATGACAGGCCTCTGCCCAGTCGAACACCAACAGGTCCCGTGTAAGCTCAGGGACACCCGATTGGTGGGCCAGTGGCGCAGTGGATAACTGAATTCCTGACGTTGAATTCAGTAAACAATCCCTTCGGATCATTCCCATGTTCTTAAAGGGGGCGGTCACACACTAAAAGCCAAAGGGCCTGCTCCAGGCGGGAGGAAGATCCCATATGGTCTAGCGGTCAGGATTCCTGGTTTTCACCAGATTTTCCAGCAAGACCACTAAGGCTTGTATTTTCCTCCAGGAGAGGAGACGTCTCTGACCCTGGATCCCAGTTCTTCCGCTGAGAAACTGTCACAGGCTCTGTAGGAATATCCTAACAACACCACAACTTGCCATGAAAACAAAGCAACCGAGATCCCCAACATGTGAGGCCTCCATCTCCAAGGTTTTAACAGCAGGCCCCTCATCGGACCCCTGGCTCCAGGCCTGTTAATGGCATGAGAAAAAGTATATGTCATGACAGGCCTCTGCCCAGTCGAACACCAACAGGTCCCGTGTAAGCTCAGGGACACCCGATTGGTGGGCCAGTGGCGCAATGGATAACTGAATTCCTGACGTTGAATTCAGTAAACAATCCCTTCGGATCATTCCCATGTTCTTAAAGGGGGCGGTCACACACTAAAAGCCAAAGGGCCTGCTCCAGGCGGGAGGAAGATCCCATATGGTCTAGCGGTCAGGATTCCTGGTTTTCACCAGATTTTCCAGCAAGACCACTAAGGCTTGTATTTTCCTCCAGGAGAGGAGACGTCTCTGACCCTGGATCCCTGTTCTTCCGCTGAGAAACTGTCACAGGCTCTGTAGGAATATCCTAACAACACCACAACTTGCCAAGAAAACAAAGCAACCGAGATCCCCAACATGTGAGGCCTCCATCTCCAAGGTTTTTACAGCAGGCCCCTCATCGGACCCCTGGCTCCAGGCCTGTTAATGGCATGAGAAAAAGTAGATGTCATGACAGGCCTCTGCCCAGTCGAACACCAACAGGTCCCGTGTAAGCTCAGGGACACCCGATTGGTGGGCCAGTGGCGCAGTGGATAACTGAATTCCTGACGTTGAATTCAGTAAACAATCCCTTCGGATCATTCCCATGTTCTTAAAGGGGGCGGTCACACACTAAAAGCCAAAGGGCCTGCTCCAGGCGGGAGGAAGATCCCATATGGTCTAGCGGTCAGGATTCCTGGTTTTCACCAGATTTTCCAGCAAGACCACTAAGGCTTGTATTTTCCTCCAGGAGAGGAGACGTCTCTGACCCTGGATCCCAGTTCTTCCGCTGAGAAACTGTCACAGGCTCTGTAGGAATATCCTAACAACACCACAACTTGCCATGAAAACAAAGCAACCGAGATCCCCAACATGTGAGGCCTCCATCTCCAAGGTTTTAACAGCAGGCCCCTCATCGGACCCCTGGCTCCAGGCCTGTTAATGGCATGAGAAAAAGTAGATGTCATGACAGGCCTCTGCCCAGTCGAACACCAACAGGTCCCGTGTAAGCTCAGGGACACCCGATTGGTGGGCCAGTGGCGCAATGGATAACGCGTCTGACTACGGATCAGAAGATTCTAGGTTCGACTCCTGGCTGGCTCGCTCTGCCTCTTTTGCTTCGCTGTCAGCCCATAGCCGTTTTTATTATTTCGTTTTATTAGCCCATAGTTTTTGTTATTATTATTATTGGATTGGTTGATTAATATAAAAAATTGACAGTCCAACAATAGGCTGCTTTGTCAGTGGGATAACAGTTACCATACATTACCATGCGTCTTTTCAAATGCATTGCATGAGTACTGTCACAAGGACCTTGCTTTACGACCAGTTTATAGTGTCTTTCATGCCATCGCAGGAATGGCAGGAAACTGAACCCCCTGGGCGAGGCAAAGGAGAGCTCCCTCTGGTGAGCCTGGTGAAATTGAATTCAGTAAACAATCCCTTCGGTTCATTCCCATGTTCTTAAAGGGGGCGGTCACACACTAAAAGCCAAAGGGCCTGCTCCAGGCGGGAGGAAGATCCCATATGGTCTAGCGGTCAGGATTCCTGGTTTTCACCCAGGCGGCCCGGGTTCGACTCCCGGTATGGGAAGTTAGGGTTGTCTTTGCTTCACTTATCGAGACAGCCAGCACGTCTGTCTGTGCTGTGTAGTAGCACTTTTAGCCAGCGGCGGAGCTTCAGCAACCTGATGGGTTGAGGTTCTGTCCCCGACCAGCGTGCCTTCGATAGCTCAGCTGGTAGAGCGGAGGACTGTAGGTGGCAAGTTGGCAATCCTTAGGTCGCTGGTTCGACTCCGGCTCGAAGGAGGTCGTTTTCACGCGCAAACATTTCCGACGCCGTCAGCGCTTGAGTTTGTGGTGCGGCATTTTGCAATCACGACCGCGGCTGGAGGGCAAAAGCTCATTCCCTGACCGGGAATCGAACCCGGGCCACGGCAGTGAGAGCGCCGAATCCTAACCACTAGACCACCAGGGAAGGTCTGTTGACTCCTTCCCCTCAAGCCCGGCTGTGGGCCTCTACCAGATTTTCCAGCAAGACCACTAAGGCTTGTATTTTCCTCCAGGAGAGGAGACGTCTCTGACCCTGGATCCCAGTTCTTCCGCTGAGAAACTGTCACAGGCTCTGTAGGAATATCCTAACAACACCACAACTTGCCATGAAAACAAAGCAACCGAGATCCCCAACATGTGAGGCCTCCATCTCCAAGGTTTTTACAGCAGGTCCCTCATCGGACCCCTGGCTCCAGGCCTGTTAATGGCATGAGAAAAAGTATATGTCATGACAGGCCTCTGCCCAGTCGAACACCAACAGGTCCCGTGTAAGCTCAGGGACACCCGATTGGTGGGCCAGTGGCGCAGTGGATAACTGAATTCCTGACGTTGAATTCAGTAAACAATCCCTTCGGATCATTCCCATGTTCTTAAAGGGGGCGGTCACACACTAAAAGCCAAAGGGCCTGCTCCAGGCGGGAGGAAGATCCCATATGGTCTAGCGGTCAGGATTCCTGGTTTTCACCAGATTTTCCAGCAAGACCACTAAGGCTTGTATTTTCCTCCAGGAGAGGAGACGTCTCTGACCCTGGATCCCAGTTCTTCCGCTGAGAAACTGTCACAGGCTCTGTAGGAATATCCTAACAACACCACAACTTGCCATGAAAACAAAGCAACCGAGATCCCCAACATGTGAGGCCTCCATCTCCAAGGTTTTTACAGCAGGCCCCTCATCGGACCCCTGGCTCCAGGCCTGTTAATGGCATGAGAAAAAGTAGATGTCATGACAGGCCTCTGCCCAGTCGAACACCAACAGGTCCCGTGTAAGCTCAGGGACACCCGATTGGTGGGCCAGTGGCGCAATGGATAACGCGTCTGACTACGGATCAGAAGATTCTAGGTTCGACTCCTGGCTGGCTCGCTCTGCCTCTTTTGCTTCGCTGTCAGCCCATAGCCGTTTTTATTATTTCGTTTTATTAGCCCATAGTTTTTGTTATTATTATTATTGGATTGGTTGATTAATATAAAAAATTGACAGTCCAACAATAGGCTGCTTTGTCAGTGGGATAACAGTTACCATACATTACCATGCGTCTTTTCAAATGCATTGCATGAGTACTGTCACAAGGACCTTGCTTTACGACCAGTTTATAGTGTCTTTTATGCCATCGCAGGAATGGCAGGAAACTGAACCCCCTGGGCGAGGCAAAGGAGAGCTCCCTCTGGTGAGCCTGGTGAAATTGAATTCAGTAAACAATCCCTTCGGTTCATTCCCATGTTCTTAAAGGGGGCGGTCACACACTAAAAGCCAAAGGGCCTGCTCCAGGCGGGAGGAAGATCCCATATGGTCTAGCGGTCAGGATTCCTGGTTTTCACCCAGGCGGCCCGGGTTCGACTCCCGGTATGGGAAGTTAGGGTTGTCTTTGCTTCACTTATCGAGACAGCCAGCACGTCTGTCTGTGCTGTGTAGTAGCACTTTTAGCCAGCGGCGGAGCTTCAGCAACCTGATGGGTTGAGGTTCTGTCCCCGACCAGCGTGCCTTCGATAGCTCAGCTGGTAGAGCGGAGGACTGTAGGTGGCAAGTTGGCAATCCTTAGGTCGCTGGTTCGACTCCGGCTCGAAGGAGGTCGTTTTCACGCGCAAACATTTCCGACGCCGTCAGCGCTTGAGTTTGTGGTGCGGCATTTTGCAATCACGACCGCGGCTGGAGGGCAAAAGCTCATTCCCTGACCGGGAATCGAACCCGGGCCACGGCAGTGAGAGCGCCGAATCCTAACCACTAGACCACCAGGGAAGGTCTGTTGACTCCTTCCCCTCAAGCCCGGCTGTGGGCCTCTACCAGATTTTCCAGCAAGACCACTAAGGCTTGTATTTTCCTCCAGGAGAGGAGACGTCTCTGACCCTGGATCCCAGTTCTTCCGCTGAGAAACTGTCACAGGCTCTGTAGGAATATCCTAACAACACCACAACTTGCCATGAAAACAAAGCAACCGAGATCCCCAACATGTGAGGCCTCCATCTCCAAGGTTTTTACAGCAGGCCCCTCATCGGACCCCTGGCTCCAGGCCTGTTAATGGCATGAGAAAAAGTATATGTCATGACAGGCCTCTGCCCAGTCGAACACCAACAGGTCCCGTGTAAGCTCAGGGACACCCGATTGGTGGGCCAGTGGCGCAGTGGATAACTGAATTCCTGACGTTGAATTCAGTAAACAATCCCTTCGGATCATTCCCATGTTCTTAAAGGGGGCGGTCACACACTAAAAGCCAAAGGGCCTGCTCCAGGCGGGAGGAAGATCCCATATGGTCTAGCGGTCAGGATTCCTGGTTTTCACCAGATTTTCCAGCAAGACCACTAAGGCTTGTATTTTCCTCCAGGAGAGGAGACGTCTCTGACCCTGGATCCCAGTTCTTCCGCTGAGAAACTGTCACAGGCTCTGTAGGAATATCCTAACAACACCACAACTTGCCATGAAAACAAAGCAACCGAGATCCCCAACATGTGAGGCCTCCATCTCCAAGGTTTTAACAGCAGGCCCCTCATCGGACCCCTGGCTCCAGGCCTGTTAATGGCATGAGAAAAAGTAGATGTCATGACAGGCCTCTGCCCAGTCGAACACCAACAGGTCCCGTGTAAGCTCAGGGACACCCGATTGGTGGGCCAGTGGCGCAATGGATAACTGAATTCCTGACGTTGAATTCAGTAAACAATCCCTTCGGATCATTCCCATGTTCTTAAAGGGGGCGGTCACACACTAAAAGCCAAAGGGCCTGCTCCAGGCGGGAGGAAGATCCCATATGGTCTAGCGGTCAGGATTCCTGGTTTTCACCAGATTTTCCAGCAAGACCACTAAGGCTTGTATTTTCCTCCAGGAGAGGAGACGTCTCTGACCCTGGATCCCAGTTCTTCCGCTGAGAAACTGTCACAGGCTCTGTAGGAATATCCTAACAACACCACAACTTGCCATGAAAACAAAGCAACCGAGATCCCCAACATGTGAGGCCTCCATCTCCAAGGTTTTAACAGCAGGCCCCTCATCGGACCCCTGGCTCCAGGCCTGTTAATGGCATGAGAAAAAGTAGATGTCATGACAGGCCTCTGCCCAGTCGAACACCAACAGGTCCCGTGTAAGCTCAGGGACACCCGATTGGTGGGCCAGTGGCGCAATGGATAACGCGTCTGACTACGGATCAGAAGATTCTAGGTTCGACTCCTGGCTGGCTCGCTCTGCCTCTTTTGCTTCGCTGTCAGCCCATAGCCGTTTTTATTATTTCGTTTTATTAGCCCATAGTTTTTGTTATTATTATTATTGGATTGGTTGATTAATATAAAAAATTGACAGTCCAACAATAGGCTGCTTTGTCAGTGGGATAACAGTTACCATACATTACCATGCGTCTTTTCAAATGCATTGCATGAGTACTGTCACAAGGACCTTGCTTTACGACCAGTTTATAGTGTCTTTTATGCCATCGCAGGAATGGCAGGAAACTGAACCCCCTGGGCGAGGCAAAGGAGAGCTCCCTCTGGTGAGCCTGGTGAAATTGAATTCAGTAAACAATCCCTTCGGTTCATTCCCATGTTCTTAAAGGGGGCGGTCACACACTAAAAGCCAAAGGGCCTGCTCCAGGCGGGAGGAAGATCCCATATGGTCTAGCGGTCAGGATTCCTGGTTTTCACCCAGGCGGCCCGGGTTCGACTTCCTGACGTTGAATTCAGTAAACAATCCCTTCGGATCATTCCCATGTTCTTAAAGGGGGCGGTCACACACTAAAAGCCAAAGGGCCTGCTCCAGGCGGGAGGAAGATCCCATATGGTCTAGCGGTCAGGATTCCTGGTTTTCACCAGATTTTCCAGCAAGACCACTAAGGCTTGTATTTTCCTCCAGGAGAGGAGACGTCTCTGACCCTGGATCCCAGTTCTTCCGCTGAGAAACTGTCACAGGCTCTGTAGGAATATCCTAACAACACCACAACTTGCCATGAAAACAAAGCAACCGAGATCCCCAACATGTGAGGCCTCCATCTCCAAGGTTTTTACAGCAGGCCCCTCATCGGACCCCTGGCTCCAGGCCTGTTAATGGCATGAGAAAAAGTAGATGTCATGACAGGCCTCTGCCCAGTCGAACACCAACAGGTCCCGTGTAAGCTCAGGGACACCCGATTGGTGGGCCAGTGGCGCAATGGATAACGCGTCTGACTACGGATCAGAAGATTCTAGGTTCGACTCCTGGCTGGCTCGCTCTGCCTCTTTTGCTTCGCTGTCAGCCCATAGCCGTTTTTATTATTTCGTTTTATTAGCCCATAGTTTTTGTTATTATTATTATTGGATTGGTTGATTAATATAAAAAATTGACAGTCCAACAATAGGCTGCTTTGTCAGTGGGATAACAGTTACCATACATTACCATGCGTCTTTTCAAATGCATTGCATGAGTACTGTCACAAGGACCTTGCTTTACGACCAGTTTATAGTGTCTTTTATGCCATCGCAGGAATGGCAGGAAACTGAACCCCCTGGGCGAGGCAAAGGAGAGCTCCCTCTGGTGAGCCTGGTGAAATTGAATTCAGTAAACAATCCCTTCGGTTCATTCCCATGTTCTTAAAGGGGGCGGTCACACACTAAAAGCCAAAGGGCCTGCTCCAGGCGGGAGGAAGATCCCATATGGTCTAGCGGTCAGGATTCCTGGTTTTCACCCAGGCGGCCCGGGTTCGACTCCCGGTATGGGAAGTTAGGGTTGTCTTTGCTTCACTTATCGAGACAGCCAGCACGTCTGTCTGTGCTGTGTAGTAGCACTTTTAGCCAGCGGCGGAGCTTCAGCAACCTGATGGGTTGAGGTTCTGTCCCCGACCAGCGTGCCTTCTATAGCTCAGCTGGTAGAGCGGAGGACTGTAGGTGGCAAGTTGGCAATCCTTAGGTCGCTGGTTCGACTCCGGCTCGAAGGAGGTCGTTTTCACGCGCAAACCTTTCCGACGCCGTCAGCGCTTGAGTTTGTGGTGCGGCATTTTGCAATCACGACCGCGGCTGGAGGGCAAAAGCTCATTCCCTGACCGGGAATCGAACCCGGGCCGCGGCGGTGAGA
>NC_137132.1:39983339-39990839 GCF_949319135.1 Squalius cephalus | reverse complement strand
CAGGCCTCTGCCCAGTCGAACACCAACAGGTCCCGTGTAAGCTCAGGGACACCCGATTGGTGGGCCAGTGGCGCAATGGATAACGCGTCTGACTACGGATCAGAAGATTCTAGGTTCGACTCCTGGCTGGCTCGCTCTGCCTCTTTTGCTTCGCTGTCAGCCCATAGCCGTTTTTATTATTTCGTTTTATTAGCCCATAGTTTTTGTTATTATTATTATTGGATTGGTTGATTAATATAAAAAATTGACAGTCCAACAATAGGCTGCTTTGTCAGTGGGATAACAGTTACCATACATTACCATGCGTCTTTTCAAATGCATTGCATGAGTACTGTCACAAGGACCTTGCTTTACGACCAGTTTATAGTGTCTTTTATGCCATCGCAGGAATGGCAGGAAACTGAACCCCCTGGGCGAGGCAAAGGAGAGCTCCCTCTGGTGAGCCTGGTGAAATTGAATTCAGTAAACAATCCCTTCGGTTCATTCCCATGTTCTTAAAGGGGGCGGTCACACACTAAAAGCCAAAGGGCCTGCTCCAGGCGGGAGGAAGATCCCATATGGTCTAGCGGTCAGGATTCCTGGTTTTCACCCAGGCGGCCCGGGTTCGACTCCCGGTATGGGAAGTTAGGGTTGTCTTTGCTTCACTTATCGAGACAGCCAGCACGTCTGTCTGTGCTGTGTAGTAGCACTTTTAGCCAGCGGCGGAGCTTCAGCAACCTGATGGGTTGAGGTTCTGTCCCCGACCAGCGTGCCTTCTATAGCTCAGCTGGTAGAGCGGAGGACTGTAGGTGGCAAGTTGGCAATCCTTAGGTCGCTGGTTCGACTCCGGCTCGAAGGAGGTCGTTTTCACGCGCAAACCTTTCCGACGCCGTCAGCGCTTGAGTTTGTGGTGCGTCATTTTGCAATCACGACCGCGGCTGGAGGGCAAAAGCTCATTCCCTGACCGGGAATCGAACCCGGGCCGCGGCGGTGAGAGCGCCGAATCCTAACCACTAGACCACCAGGGAAGGTCTGTTGACTCCTTCCCCTCAAGCCCGGCTGTGGGCCTCTACCAGATTTTCCAGCAAGACCACTAAGGCTTGTATTTTCCTCCAGGAGAGGAGACGTCTCTGACCCTGGATCCCAGTTCTTCCGCTGAGAAACTGTCACAGGCTCTGTAGGAATATCCTAACAACACCACAACTTGCCATGAAAACAAAGCAACCGAGATCCCCAACATGTGAGGCCTCCATCTCCAAGGTTTTTACAGCAGGCCCCTCATCGGACCCCTGGCTCCAGGCCTGTTAATGGCATGAGAAAAAGTAGATGTCATGACAGGCCTCTGCCCAGTCGAACACCAACAGGTCCCGTGTAAGCTCAGGGACACCCGATTGGTGGGCCAGTGGCGCAGTGGATAACTGAATTCCTGACGTTGAATTCAGTAAACAATCCCTTCGGATCATTCCCATGTTCTTAAAGGGGGCGGTCACACACTAAAAGCCAAAGGGCCTGCTCCAGGCGGGAGGAAGATCCCATATGGTCTAGCGGTCAGGATTCCTGGTTTTCACCAGATTTTCCAGCAAGACCACTAAGGCTTGTATTTTCCTCCAGGAGAGGAGACGTCTCTGACCCTGGATCCCAGTTCTTCCGCTGAGAAACTGTCACAGGCTCTGTAGGAATATCCTAACAACACCACAACTTGCCATGAAAACAAAGCAACCGAGATCCCCAACATGTGAGGCCTCCATCTCCAAGGTTTTAACAGCAGGCCCCTCATCGGACCCCTGGCTCCAGGCCTGTTAATGGCATGAGAAAAAGTAGATGTCATGACAGGCCTCTGCCCAGTCGAACACCAACAGGTCCCGTGTAAGCTCAGGGACACCCGATTGGTGGGCCAGTGGCGCAATGGATAACGCGTCTGACTACGGATCAGAAGATTCTAGGTTCAACTCCTGGCTGGCTCGCTCTGCCTCTTTTGCTTCGCTGTCAGCCCATAGCCGTTTTTATTATTTCGTTTTATTAGCCCATAGTTTTTGTTATTATTATTATTGGATTGGTTGATTAATATAAAAAATTGACAGTCCAACAATAGGCTGCTTTGTCAGTGGGATAACAGTTACCATACATTACCATGCGTCTTTTCAAATGCATTGCATGAGTACTGTCACAAGGACCTTGCTTTACGACCAGTTTATAGTGTCTTTTATGCCATCGCAGGAATGGCAGGAAACTGAACCCCCTGGGCGAGGCAAAGGAGAGCTCCCTCTGGTGAGCCTGGTGAAATTGAATTCAGTAAACAATCCCTTCGGTTCATTCCCATGTTCTTAAAGGGGGCGGTCACACACTAAAAGCCAAAGGGCCTGCTCCAGGCGGGAGGAAGATCCCATATGGTCTAGCGGTCAGGATTCCTGGTTTTCACCCAGGCGGCCCGGGTTCGACTTCCTGACGTTGAATTCAGTAAACAATCCCTTCGGATCATTCCCATGTTCTTAAAGGGGGCGGTCACACACTAAAAGCCAAAGGGCCTGCTCCAGGCGGGAGGAAGATCCCATATGGTCTAGCGGTCAGGATTCCTGGTTTTCACCAGATTTTCCAGCAAGACCACTAAGGCTTGTATTTTCCTCCAGGAGAGGAGACGTCTCTGACCCTGGATCCCAGTTCTTCCGCTGAGAAACTGTCACAGGCTCTGTAGGAATATCCTAACAACACCACAACTTGCCATGAAAACAAAGCAACCGAGATCCCCAACATGTGAGGCCTCCATCTCCAAGGTTTTTACAGCAGGCCCCTCATCGGACCCCTGGCTCCAGGCCTGTTAATGGCATGAGAAAAAGTAGATGTCATGACAGGCCTCTGCCCAGTCGAACACCAACAGGTCCCGTGTAAGCTCAGGGACACCCGATTGGTGGGCCAGTGGCGCAATGGATAACGCGTCTGACTACGGATCAGAAGATTCTAGGTTCGACTCCTGGCTGGCTCGCTCTGCCTCTTTTGCTTCGCTGTCAGCCCATAGCCGTTTTTATTATTTCGTTTTATTAGCCCATAGTTTTTGTTATTATTATTATTGGATTGGTTGATTAATATAAAAAATTGACAGTCCAACAATAGGCTGCTTTGTCAGTGGGATAACAGTTACCATACATTACCATGCGTCTTTTCAAATGCATTGCATGAGTACTGTCACAAGGACCTTGCTTTACGACCAGTTTATAGTGTCTTTTATGCCATCGCAGGAATGGCAGGAAACTGAACCCCCTGGGCGAGGCAAAGGAGAGCTCCCTCTGGTGAGCCTGGTGAAATTGAATTCAGTAAACAATCCCTTCGGTTCATTCCCATGTTCTTAAAGGGGGCGGTCACACACTAAAAGCCAAAGGGCCTGCTCCAGGCGGGAGGAAGATCCCATATGGTCTAGCGGTCAGGATTCCTGGTTTTCACCCAGGCGGCCCGGGTTCGACTTCCTGACGTTGAATTCAGTAAACAATCCCTTCGGATCATTCCCATGTTCTTAAAGGGGGCGGTCACACACTAAAAGCCAAAGGGCCTGCTCCAGGCGGGAGGAAGATCCCATATGGTCTAGCGGTCAGGATTCCTGGTTTTCACCAGATTTTCCAGCAAGACCACTAAGGCTTGTATTTTCCTCCAGGAGAGGAGACGTCTCTGACCCTGGATCCCAGTTCTTCCGCTGAGAAACTGTCACAGGCTCTGTAGGAATATCCTAACAACACCACAACTTGCCATGAAAACAAAGCAACCGAGATCCCCAACATGTGAGGCCTCCATCTCCAAGGTTTTTACAGCAGGCCCCTCATCGGACCCCTGGCTCCAGGCCTGTTAATGGCATGAGAAAAAGTAGATGTCATGACAGGCCTCTGCCCAGTCGAACACCAACAGGTCCCGTGTAAGCTCAGGGACACCCGATTGGTGGGCCAGTGGCGCAATGGATAACGCGTCTGACTACGGATCAGAAGATTCTAGGTTCGACTCCTGGCTGGCTCGCTCTGCCTCTTTTGCTTCGCTGTCAGCCCATAGCCGTTTTTATTATTTCGTTTTATTAGCCCATAGTTTTTGTTATTATTATTATTGGATTGGTTGATTAATATAAAAAATTGACAGTCCAACAATAGGCTGCTTTGTCAGTGGGATAACAGTTACCATACATTACCATGCGTCTTTTCAAATGCATTGCATGAGTACTGTCACAAGGACCTTGCTTTACGACCAGTTTATAGTGTCTTTTATGCCATCGCAGGAATGGCAGGAAACTGAACCCCCTGGGCGAGGCAAAGGAGAGCTCCCTCTGGTGAGCCTGGTGAAATTGAATTCAGTAAACAATCCCTTCGGTTCATTCCCATGTTCTTAAAGGGGGCGGTCACACACTAAAAGCCAAAGGGCCTGCTCCAGGCGGGAGGAAGATCCCATATGGTCTAGCGGTCAGGATTCCTGGTTTTCACCCAGGCGGCCCGGGTTCGACTCCCGGTATGGGAAGTTAGGGTTGTCTTTGCTTCACTTATCGAGACAGCCAGCACGTCTGTCTGTGCTGTGTAGTAGCACTTTTAGCCAGCGGCGGAGCTTCAGCAACCTGATGGGTTGAGGTTCTGTCCCCGACCAGCGTGCCTTCTATAGCTCAGCTGGTAGAGCGGAGGACTGTAGGTGGCAAGTTGGCAATCCTTAGGTCGCTGGTTCGACTCCGGCTCGAAGGAGGTCGTTTTCACGCGCAAACCTTTCCGACGCCGTCAGCGCTTGAGTTTGTGGTGCGGCATTTTGCAATCACGACCGCGGCTGGAGGGCAAAAGCTCATTCCCTGACCGGGAATCGAACCCGGGCCGCGGCGGTGAGAGCGCCGAATCCTAACCACTAGACCACCAGGGAAGGTCTGTTGACTCCTTCCCCTCAAGCCCGGCTGTGGGCCTCTACCAGATTTTCCAGCAAGACCACTAAGGCTTGTATTTTCCTCCAGGAGAGGAGACGTCTCTGACCCTGGATCCCAGTTCTTCCGCTGAGAAACTGTCACAGGCTCTGTAGGAATATCCTAACAACACCACAACTTGCCATGAAAACAAAGCAACCGAGATCCCCAACATGTGAGGCCTCCATCTCCAAGGTTTTTACAGCAGGCCCCTCATCGGACCCCTGGCTCCAGGCCTGTTAATGGCATGAGAAAAAGTAGATGTCATGACAGGCCTCTGCCCAGTCGAACACCAACAGGTCCCGTGTAAGCTCAGGGACACCCGATTGGTGGGCCAGTGGCGCAGTGGATAACTGAATTCCTGACGTTGAATTCAGTAAACAATCCCTTCGGATCATTCCCATGTTCTTAAAGGGGGCGGTCACACACTAAAAGCCAAAGGGCCTGCTCCAGGCGGGAGGAAGATCCCATATGGTCTAGCGGTCAGGATTCCTGGTTTTCACCAGATTTTCCAGCAAGACCACTAAGGCTTGTATTTTCCTCCAGGAGAGGAGACGTCTCTGACCCTGGATCCCAGTTCTTCCGCTGAGAAACTGTCACAGGCTCTGTAGGAATATCCTAACAACACCACAACTTGCCATGAAAACAAAGCAACCGAGATCCCCAACATGTGAGGCCTCCATCTCCAAGGTTTTAACAGCAGGCCCCTCATCGGACCCCTGGCTCCAGGCCTGTTAATGGCATGAGAAAAAGTAGATGTCATGACAGGCCTCTGCCCAGTCGAACACCAACAGGTCCCGTGTAAGCTCAGGGACACCCGATTGGTGGGCCAGTGGCGCAATGGATAACGCGTCTGACTACGGATCAGAAGATTCTAGGTTCGACTCCTGGCTGGCTCGCTCTGCCTCTTTTGCTTCGCTGTCAGCCCATAGCCGTTTTTATTATTTCGTTTTATTAGCCCATAGTTTTTGTTATTATTATTATTGGATTGGTTGATTAATATAAAAAATTGACAGTCCAACAATAGGCTGCTTTGTCAGTGGGATAACAGTTACCATACATTACCATGCGTCTTTTCAAATGCATTGCATGAGTACTGTCACAAGGACCTTGCTTTACGACCAGTTTATAGTGTCTTTTATGCCATCGCAGGAATGGCAGGAAACTGAACCCCCTGGGCGAGGCAAAGGAGAGCTCCCTCTGGTGAGCCTGGTGAAATTGAATTCAGTAAACAATCCCTTCGGTTCATTCCCATGTTCTTAAAGGGGGCGGTCACAAAGGGGAAGATCCCATATGGTCTAGCGGTCAGGATTCCTGGTTTTCACCCAGGCGGCCCGGGTTCGACTTCCTGACGTTGAATTCAGTAAACAATCCCTTCGGATCATTCCCATGTTCTTAAAGGGGGCGGTCACACACTAAAAGCCAAAGGGCCTGCTCCAGGCGGGAGGAAGATCCCATATGGTCTAGCGGTCAGGATTCCTGGTTTTCACCAGATTTTCCAGCAAGACCACTAAGGCTTGTATTTTCCTCCAGGAGAGGAGACGTCTCTGACCCTGGATCCCAGTTCTTCCGCTGAGAAACTGTCACAGGCTCTGTAGGAATATCCTAACAACACCACAACTTGCCATGAAAACAAAGCAACCGAGATCCCCAACATGTGAGGCCTCCATCTCCAAGGTTTTAACAGCAGGCCCCTCATCGGACCCCTGGCTCCAGGCCTGTTAATGGCATGAGAAAAAGTAGATGTCATGACAGGCCTCTGCCCAGTCGAACACCAACAGGTCCCGTGTAAGCTCAGGGACACCCGATTGGTGGGCCAGTGGCGCAATGGATAACGCGTCTGACTACGGATCAGAAGATTCTAGGTTCGACTCCTGGCTGGCTCGCTCTGCCTCTTTTGCTTCGCTGTCAGCCCATAGCCGTTTTTATTATTTCGTTTTATTAGCCCATAGTTTTTGTTATTATTATTATTGGATTGGTTGATTAATATAAAAAATTGACAGTCCAACAATAGGCTGCTTTGTCAGTGGGATAACAGTTACCATACATTACCATGCGTCTTTTCAAATGCATTGCATGAGTACTGTCACAAGGACCTTGCTTTACGACCAGTTTATAGTGTCTTTTATGCCATCGCAGGAATGGCAGGAAACTGAACCCCCTGGGCGAGGCAAAGGAGAGCTCCCTCTGGTGAGCCTGGTGAAATTGAATTCAGTAAACAATCCCTTCGGTTCATTCCCATGTTCTTAAAGGGGGCGGTCACACACTAAAAGCCAAAGGGCCTGCTCCAGGCGGGAGGAAGATCCCATATGGTCTAGCGGTCAGGATTCCTGGTTTTCACCCAGGCGGCCCGGGTTCGACTCCCGGTATGGGAAGTTAGGGTTGTCTTTGCTTCACTTATCGAGACAGCCAGCACGTCTGTCTGTGCTGTGTAGTAGCACTTTTAGCCAGCGGCGGAGCTTCAGCAACCTGATGGGTTGAGGTTCTGTCCCCGACCAGCGTGCCTTCTATAGCTCAGCTGGTAGAGCGGAGGACTGTAGGTGGCAAGTTGGCAATCCTTAGGTCGCTGGTTCGACTCCGGCTCGAAGGAGGTCGTTTTCACGCGCAAACCTTTC
>NC_137132.1:39978339-39980839 GCF_949319135.1 Squalius cephalus | reverse complement strand
GGCGGGAGGAAGATCCCATATGGTCTAGCGGTCAGGATTCCTGGTTTTCACCCAGGCGGCCCGGGTTCGACTCCCGGTATGGGAAGTTAGGGTTGTCTTTGCTTCACTTATCGAGACAGCCAGCACGTCTGTCTGTGCTGTGTAGTAGCACTTTTAGCCAGCGGCGGAGCTTCAGCAACCTGATGGGTTGAGGTTCTGTCCCCGACCAGCGTGCCTTCTATAGCTCAGCTGGTAGAGCGGAGGACTGTAGGTGGCAAGTTGGCAATCCTTAGGTCGCTGGTTCGACTCCGGCTCGAAGGAGGTCGTTTTCACGCGCAAACCTTTCCGACGCCGTCAGCGCTTGAGTTTGTGGTGCGGCATTTTGCAATCACGACCGCGGCTGGAGGGCAAAAGCTCATTCCCTGACCGGGAATCGAACCCGGGCCGCGGCGGTGAGAGCGCCGAATCCTAACCACTAGACCACCAGGGAAGGTCTGTTGACTCCTTCCCCTCAAGCCCGGCTGTGGGCCTCTACCAGATTTTCCAGCAAGACCACTAAGGCTTGTATTTTCCTCCAGGAGAGGAGACGTCTCTGACCCTGGATCCCAGTTCTTCCGCTGAGAAACTGTCACAGGCTCTGTAGGAATATCCTAACAACACCACAACTTGCCATGAAAACAAAGCAACCGAGATCCCCAACATGTGAGGCCTCCATCTCCAAGGTTTTTACAGCAGGCCCCTCATCGGACCCCTGGCTCCAGGCCTGTTAATGGCATGAGAAAAAGTAGATGTCATGACAGGCCTCTGCCCAGTCGAACACCAACAGGTCCCGTGTAAGCTCAGGGACACCCGATTGGTGGGCCAGTGGCGCAGTGGATAACTGAATTCCTGACGTTGAATTCAGTAAACAATCCCTTCGGATCATTCCCATGTTCTTAAAGGGGGCGGTCACACACTAAAAGCCAAAGGGCCTGCTCCAGGCGGGAGGAAGATCCCATATGGTCTAGCGGTCAGGATTCCTGGTTTTCACCAGATTTTCCAGCAAGACCACTAAGGCTTGTATTTTCCTCCAGGAGAGGAGACGTCTCTGACCCTGGATCCCAGTTCTTCCGCTGAGAAACTGTCACAGGCTCTGTAGGAATATCCTAACAACACCACAACTTGCCATGAAAACAAAGCAACCGAGATCCCCAACATGTGAGGCCTCCATCTCCAAGGTTTTAACAGCAGGCCCCTCATCGGACCCCTGGCTCCAGGCCTGTTAATGGCATGAGAAAAAGTAGATGTCATGACAGGCCTCTGCCCAGTCGAACACCAACAGGTCCCGTGTAAGCTCAGGGACACCCGATTGGTGGGCCAGTGGCGCAATGGATAACGCGTCTGACTACGGATCAGAAGATTCTAGGTTCAACTCCTGGCTGGCTCGCTCTGCCTCTTTTGCTTCGCTGTCAGCCCATAGCCGTTTTTATTATTTCGTTTTATTAGCCCATAGTTTTTGTTATTATTATTATTGGATTGGTTGATTAATATAAAAAATTGACAGTCCAACAATAGGCTGCTTTGTCAGTGGGATAACAGTTACCATACATTACCATGCGTCTTTTCAAATGCATTGCATGAGTACTGTCACAAGGACCTTGCTTTACGACCAGTTTATAGTGTCTTTTATGCCATCGCAGGAATGGCAGGAAACTGAACCCCCTGGGCGAGGCAAAGGAGAGCTCCCTCTGGTGAGCCTGGTGAAATTGAATTCAGTAAACAATCCCTTCGGTTCATTCCCATGTTCTTAAAGGGGGCGGTCACACACTAAAAGCCAAAGGGCCTGCTCCAGGCGGGAGGAAGATCCCATATGGTCTAGCGGTCAGGATTCCTGGTTTTCACCCAGGCGGCCCGGGTTCGACTTCCTGACGTTGAATTCAGTAAACAATCCCTTCGGATCATTCCCATGTTCTTAAAGGGGGCGGTCACACACTAAAAGCCAAAGGGCCTGCTCCAGGCGGGAGGAAGATCCCATATGGTCTAGCGGTCAGGATTCCTGGTTTTCACCAGATTTTCCAGCAAGACCACTAAGGCTTGTATTTTCCTCCAGGAGAGGAGACGTCTCTGACCCTGGATCCCAGTTCTTCCGCTGAGAAACTGTCACAGGCTCTGTAGGAATATCCTAACAACACCACAACTTGCCATGAAAACAAAGCAACCGAGATCCCCAACATGTGAGGCCTCCATCTCCAAGGTTTTTACAGCAGGCCCCTCATCGGACCCCTGGCTCCAGGCCTGTTAATGGCATGAGAAAAAGTAGATGTCATGACAGGCCTCTGCCCAGTCGAACACCAACAGGTCCCGTGTAAGCTCAGGGACACCCGATTGGTGGGCCAGTGGCGCAATGGATAACGCGTCTGACTACGGATCAGAAGATTCTAGGTTCGACTCCTGGCTGGCTCGCTCTGCCTCTTTTGCTTCGCTGTCAGCCCATAGCCGTTTTTATTATTTCGTTTTATTAGCCCATAGTTTTTGTTATTAT
>NC_137132.1:39945839-39973339 GCF_949319135.1 Squalius cephalus | reverse complement strand
CCGGTATGGGAAGTTAGGGTTGTCTTTGCTTCACTTATCGAGACAGCCAGCACGTCTGTCTGTGCTGTGTAGTAGCACTTTTAGCCAGCGGCGGAGCTTCAGCAACCTGATGGGTTGAGGTTCTGTCCCCGACCAGCGTGCCTTCGATAGCTCAGCTGGTAGAGCGGAGGACTGTAGGTGGCAAGTTGGCAATCCTTAGGTCGCTGGTTCGACTCCGGCTCGAAGGAGGTCGTTTTCACGCGCAAACATTTCCGACGCCGTCAGCTGAGCTATCGAAGGCACGCTGGTCGGGGACAGAACCTCAACCCATCAGGTTGCTGAAGCTCCGCCGCTGGCTAAAAGTGCTACTACACAGCACAGACAGACGTGCTGGCTGTCTCGATAAGTGAAGCAAAGAGTTTGAGTTTGTGGTGCGGCATTTTGCAATCACGACCGCGGCTGGAGGGCAAAAGCTCATTCCCTGACCGGGAATCGAACCCGGGCCGCGGCGGTGAGAGCGCCGAATCCTAACCACTAGACCACCAGGGAAGGTCTGTTGACTCCTTCCCCTCAAGCCCGGCTGTGGGCCTCTACCAGATTTTCCAGCAAGACCACTAAGGCTTGTATTTTCCTCCAGGAGAGGAGACGTCTCTGACCCTGGATCCCAGTTCTTCCGCTGAGAAACTGTCACAGGCTCTGTAGGAATATCCTAACAACACCACAACTTGCCATGAAAACAAAGCAACCGAGATCCCCAACATGTGAGGCCTCCATCTCCAAGGTTTTAACAGCAGGCCCCTCATCGGACCCCTTCCTGACGTTGGCTCCAGGCCTGTTAATGGCATGAGAAAAAGTAGATGTCATGACAGGCCTCTGCCCAGTCGAACACCAACAGGTCCCGTGTAAGCTCAGGGACACCCGATTGGTGGGCCAGTGGCGCAGTGGATAACTGAATTCCTGACGTTGAATTCAGTAAACAATCCCTTCGGATCATTCCCATGTTCTTAAAGGGGGCGGTCACACACTAAAAGCCAAAGGGCCTGCTCCAGGCGGGAGGAAGATCCCATATGGTCTAGCGGTCAGGATTCCTGGTTTTCACCAGATTTTCCAGCAAGACCACTAAGGCTTGTATTTTCCTCCAGGAGAGGAGACGTCTCTGACCCTGGATCCCAGTTCTTCCGCTGAGAAACTGTCACAGGCTCTGTAGGAATATCCTAACAACACCACAACTTGCCATGAAAACAAAGCAACCGAGATCCCCAACATGTGAGGCCTCCATCTCCAAGGTTTTAACAGCAGGCCCCTCATCGGACCCCTGGCTCCAGGCCTGTTAATGGCATGAGAAAAAGTAGATGTCATGACAGGCCTCTGCCCAGTCGAACACCAACAGGTCCCGTGTAAGCTCAGGGACACCCGATTGGTGGGCCAGTGGCGCAATGGATAACGCGTCTGACTACGGATCAGAAGATTCTAGGTTCGACTCCTGGCTGGCTCGCTCTGCCTCTTTTGCTTCGCTGTCAGCCCATAGCCGTTTTTATTATTTCGTTTTATTAGCCCATAGTTTTTGTTATTATTATTATTGGATTGGTTGATTAATATAAAAAATTGACAGTCCAACAATAGGCTGCTTTGTCAGTGGGATAACAGTTACCATACATTACCATGCGTCTTTTCAAATGCATTGCATGAGTACTGTCACAAGGACCTTGCTTTACGACCAGTTTATAGTGTCTTTTATGCCATCGCAGGAATGGCAGGAAACTGAACCCCCTGGGCGAGGCAAAGGAGAGCTCCCTCTGGTGAGCCTGGTGAAATTGAATTCAGTAAACAATCCCTTCGGTTCATTCCCATGTTCTTAAAGGGGGCGGTCACACACTAAAAGCCAAAGGGCCTGCTCCAGGCGGGAGGAAGATCCCATATGGTCTAGCGGTCAGGATTCCTGGTTTTCACCCAGGCGGCCCGGGTTCGACTCCCGGTATGGGAAGTTAGGGTTGTCTTTGCTTCACTTATCGAGACAGCCAGCACGTCTGTCTGTGCTGTGTAGTAGCACTTTTAGCCAGCGGCGGAGCTTCAGCAACCTGATGGGTTGAGGTTCTGTCCCCGACCAGCGTGCCTTCGATAGCTCAGCTGGTAGAGCGGAGGACTGTAGGTGGCAAGTTGGCAATCCTTAGGTCGCTGGTTCGACTCCGGCTCGAAGGAGGTCGTTTTCACGCGCAAACATTTCCGACGCCGTCAGCGCTTGAGTTTGTGGTGCGGCATTTTGCAATCACGTCCGCGGCTGGAGGGCAAAAGCTCATTCCCTGACCGGGAATCGAACCCGGGCCGCGGCGGTGAGAGCGCCGAATCCTAACCACTAGACCACCAGGGAAGGTCTGTTGACTCCTTCCCCTCAAGCCCGGCTGTGGGCCTCTACCAGATTTTCCAGCAAGACCACTAAGGCTTGTATTTTCCTCCAGGAGAGGAGACGTCTCTGACCCTGGATCCCAGTTCTTCCGCTGAGAAACTGTCACAGGCTCTGTAGGAATATCCTAACAACACCACAACTTGCCATGAAAACAAAGCAACCGAGATCCCCAACATGTGAGGCCTCCATCTCCAAGGTTTTAACAGCAGGCCCCTCATCGGACCCCTTCCTGACGTTGGCTCCAGGCCTGTTAATGGCATGAGAAAAAGTAGATGTCATGACAGGCCTCTGCCCAGTCGAACACCAACAGGTCCCGTGTAAGCTCAGGGACACCCGATTGGTGGGCCAGTGGCGCAATGGATAACTGAATTCCTGACGTTGAATTCAGTAAACAATCCCTTCGGATCATTCCCATGTTCTTAAAGGGGGCGGTCACACACTAAAAGCCAAAGGGCCTGCTCCAGGCGGGAGGAAGATCCCATATGGTCTAGCGGTCAGGATTCCTGGTTTTCACCAGATTTTCCAGCAAGACCACTAAGGCTTGTATTTTCCTCCAGGAGAGGAGACGTCTCTGACCCTGGATCCCTGTTCTTCCGCTGAGAAACTGTCACAGGCTCTGTAGGAATATCCTAACAACACCACAACTTGCCAAGAAAACAAAGCAACCGAGATCCCCAACATGTGAGGCCTCCATCTCCAAGGTTTTTACAGCAGGCCCCTCATCGGACCCCTGGCTCCAGGCCTGTTAATGGCATGAGAAAAAGTAGATGTCATGACAGGCCTCTGCCCAGTCGAACACCAACAGGTCCCGTGTAAGCTCAGGGACACCCGATTGGTGGGCCAGTGGCGCAATGGATAACTGAATTCCTGACGTTGAATTCAGTAAACAATCCCTTCGGATCATTCCCATGTTCTTAAAGGGGGCGGTCACACACTAAAAGCCAAAGGGCCTGCTCCAGGCGGGAGGAAGATCCCATATGGTCTAGCGGTCAGGATTCCTGGTTTTCACCAGATTTTCCAGCAAGACCACTAAGGCTTGTATTTTCCTCCAGGAGAGGAGACGTCTCTGACCCTGGATCCCAGTTCTTCCGCTGAGAAACTGTCACAGGCTCTGTAGGAATATCCTAACAACACCACAACTTGCCATGAAAACAAAGCAACCGAGATCCCCAACATGTGAGGCCTCCATCTCCAAGGTTTTAACAGCAGGCCCCTCATCGGACCCCTGGCTCCAGGCCTGTTAATGGCATGAGAAAAAGTAGATGTCATGACAGGCCTCTGCCCAGTCGAACACCAACAGGTCCCGTGTAAGCTCAGGGACACCCGATTGGTGGGCCAGTGGCGCAATGGATAACGCGTCTGACTACGGATCAGAAGATTCTAGGTTCGACTCCTGGCTGGCTCGCTCTGCCTCTTTTGCTTCGCTGTCAGCCCATAGCCGTTTTTATTATTTCGTTTTATTAGCCCATAGTTTTTGTTATTATTATTATTGGATTGGTTGATTAATATAAAAAATTGACAGTCCAACAATAGGCTGCTTTGTCAGTGGGATAACAGTTACCATACATTACCATGCGTCTTTTCAAATGCATTGCATGAGTACTGTCACAAGGACCTTGCTTTACGACCAGTTTATAGTGTCTTTTATGCCATCGCAGGAATGGCAGGAAACTGAACCCCCTGGGCGAGGCAAAGGAGAGCTCCCTCTGGTGAGCCTGGTGAAATTGAATTCAGTAAACAATCCCTTCGGTTCATTCCCATGTTCTTAAAGGGGGCGGTCACACACTAAAAGCCAAAGGGCCTGCTCCAGGCGGGAGGAAGATCCCATATGGTCTAGCGGTCAGGATTCCTGGTTTTCACCCAGGCGGCCCGGGTTCGACTCCCGGTATGGGAAGTTAGGGTTGTCTTTGCTTCACTTATCGAGACAGCCAGCACGTCTGTCTGTGCTGTGTAGTAGCACTTTTAGCCAGCGGCGGAGCTTCAGCAACCTGATGGGTTGAGGTTCTGTCCCCGACCAGCGTGCCTTCGATAGCTCAGCTGGTAGAGCGGAGGACTGTAGGTGGCAAGTTGGCAATCCTTAGGTCGCTGGTTCGACTCCGGCTCGAAGGAGGTCGTTTTCACGCGCAAACCTTTCCGACGCCGTCAGCGCTTGAGTTTGTGGTGCGGCATTTTGCAATCACGACCGCGGCTGGAGGGCAAAAGCTCATTCCCTGACCGGGAATCGAACCCGGGCCGCGGCGGTGAGAGCGCCGAATCCTAACCACTAGACCACCAGGGAAGGTCTGTTGACTCCTTCCCCTCAAGCCCGGCTGTGGGCCTCTACCAGATTTTCCAGCAAGACCACTAAGGCTTGTATTTTCCTCCAGGAGAGGAGACGTCTCTGACCCTGGATCCCAGTTCTTCCGCTGAGAAACTGTCACAGGCTCTGTAGGAATATCCTAACAACACCACAACTTGCCATGAAAACAAAGCAACCGAGATCCCCAACATGTGAGGCCTCCATCTCCAAGGTTTTAACAGCAGGCCCCTCATCGGACCCCTTCCTGACGTTGGCTCCAGGCCTGTTAATGGCATGAGAAAAAGTAGATGTCATGACAGGCCTCTGCCCAGTCGAACACCAACATGTCCCGTGTAAGCTCAGGGACACCCGATTGGTGGGCCAGTGGCGCAATGGATAACTGAATTCCTGACGTTGAATTCAGTAAACAATCCCTTCGGATCATTCCCATGTTCTTAAAGGGGGCGGTCACACACTAAAAGCCAAAGGGCCTGCTCCAGGCGGGAGGAAGATCCCATATGGTCTAGCGGTCAGGATTCCTGGTTTTCACCAGATTTTCCAGCAAGACCACTAAGGCTTGTATTTTCCTCCAGGAGAGGAGACGTCTCTGACCCTGGATCCCTGTTCTTCCGCTGAGAAACTGTCACAGGCTCTGTAGGAATATCCTAACAACACCACAACTTGCCAAGAAAACAAAGCAACCGAGATCCCCAACATGTGAGGCCTCCATCTCCAAGGTTTTTACAGCAGGCCCCTCATCGGACCCCTGGCTCCAGGCCTGTTAATGGCATGAGAAAAAGTAGATGTCATGACAGGCCTCTGCCCAGTCGAACACCAACAGGTCCCGTGTAAGCTCAGGGACACCCGATTGGTGGGCCAGTGGCGCAATGGATAACTGAATTCCTGACGTTGAATTCAGTAAACAATCCCTTCGGATCATTCCCATGTTCTTAAAGGGGGTGGTCACACACTAAAAGCCAAAGGGCCTGCTCCAGGCGGGAGGAAGATCCCATATGGTCTAGCGGTCAGGATTCCTGGTTTTCACCAGATTTTCCAGCAAGACCACTAAGGCTTGTATTTTCCTCCAGGAGAGGAGACGTCTCTGACCCTGGATCCCAGTTCTTCCGCTGAGAAACTGTCACAGGCTCTGTAGGAATATCCTAACAACACCACAACTTGCCATGAAAACAAAGCAACCGAGATCCCCAACATGTGAGGCCTCCATCTCCAAGGTTTTAACAGCAGGCCCCTCATCGGACCCCTGGCTCCAGGCCTGTTAATGGCATGAGAAAAAGTAGATGTCATGACAGGCCTCTGCCCAGTCGAACACCAACAGGTCCCGTGTAAGCTCAGGGACACCCGATTGGTGGGCCAGTGGCGCAATGGATAACGCGTCTGATTACGGATCAGAAGATTCTAGGTTCGACTCCTGGCTGGCTCGCTCTGCCTCTTTTGCTTCGCTGTCAGCCCATAGCCGTTTTTATTATTTCGTTTTATTAGCCCATAGTTTTTGTTATTATTATTATTGGATTGGTTGATTAATATAAAAAATTGACAGTCCAACAATAGGCTGCTTTGTCAGTGGGATAACAGTTACCATACATTACCATGCGTCTTTTCAAATGCATTGCATGAGTACTGTCACAAGGACCTTGCTTTACGACCAGTTTATAGTGTCTTTTATGCCATCGCAGGAATGGCAGGAAACTGAACCCCCTGGGCGAGGCAAAGGAGAGCTCCCTCTGGTGAGCCTGGTGAAATTGAATTCAGTAAACAATCCCTTCGGTTCATTCCCATGTTCTTAAAGGGGGCGGTCACACACTAAAAGCCAAAGGGCCTGCTCCAGGCGGGAGGAAGATCCCATATGGTCTAGCGGTCAGGATTCCTGGTTTTCACCCAGGCGGCCCGGGTTCGACTCCCGGTATGGGAAGTTAGGGTTGTCTTTGCTTCACTTATCGAGACAGCCAGCACGTCTGTCTGTGCGTAGTAGCACTTTTAGCCAGCGGCGGAGCTTCAGCAACCTGATGGGTTGAGGTTCTGTCCCCGACCAGCGTGCCTTCGATAGCTCAGCTGGTAGAGCGGAGGACTGTAGGTGGCAAGTTGGCAATCCTTAGGTCGCTGGTTCGACTCCGGCTCGAAGGAGGTCGTTTTCACGCGCAAACATTTCCGACGCCGTCAGCGCTTGAGTTTGTGGTGCGGCATTTTGCAATCACGACCGCCGCTGGAGGGCAAAAGCTCATTCCCTGACCGGGAATCGAACCCAGGCCGCGGCGGTGAGAGCGCCGAATCCTAACCACTAGACCACCAGGGAAGGTCTGTTGACTCCTTCCCCTCAAGCCCGGCTGTGGGCCTCTACCAGATTTTCCAGCAAGACCACTAAGGCTTGTATTTTCCTCCAGGAGAGGAGACGTCTCTGACCCTGGATCCCAGTTCTTCCGCTGAGAAACTGTCACAGGCTCTGTAGGAATATCCTAACAACACCACAACTTGCCATGAAAACAAAGCAACCGAGATCCCCAACATGTGAGGCCTCCATCTCCAAGGTTTTTACAGCAGGCCCCTCATCGGACCCCTGGCTCCAGGCCTGTTAATGGCATGAGAAAAAGTAGATGTCATGACAGGCCTCTGCCCAGTCGAACACCAACAGGTCCCGTGTAAGCTCAGGGACACCCGATTGGTGGGCCAGTGGCGCAGTGGATAACTGAATTCCTGACGTTGAATTCAGTAAACAATCCCTTCGGATCATTCCCATGTTCTTAAAGGGGGCGGTCACACACTAAAAGCCAAAGGGCCTGCTCCAGGCGGGAGGAAGATCCCATATGGTCTAGCGGTCAGGATTCCTGGTTTTCACCAGATTTTCCAGCAAGACCACTAAGGCTTGTATTTTCCTCCAGGAGAGGAGACGTCTCTGACCCTGGATCCCAGTTCTTCCGCTGAGAAACTGTCACAGGCTCTGTAGGAATATCCTAACAACACCACAACTTGCCATGAAAACAAAGCAACCGACATTCCCAACATGTGAGGCCTCCATCTCCAAGGTTTTAACAGCAGGCCCCTCATCGGACCCCTGGCTCCAGGCCTGTTAATGGCATGAGAAAAAGTAGATGTCATGACAGGCCTCTGCCCAGTCGAACACCAACAGGTCCCGTGTAAGCTCAGGGACACCCGATTGGTGGGCCAGTGGCGCAATGGATAACGCGTCTGACTACGGATCAGAAGATTCTAGGTTCGACTCCTGGCTGGCTCGCTCTGCCTCTTTTGCTTCGCTGTCAGCCCATAGCCGTTTTTATTATTTCGTTTTATTAGCCCATAGTTTTTGTTATTATTATTATTGGATTGGTTGATTAATATAAAAAATTGACAGTCCAACAATAGGCTGCTTTGTCAGTGGGATAACAGTTACCATACATTACCATGCGTCTTTTCAAATGCATTGCATGAGTACTGTCACAAGGACCTTGCTTTACGACCAGTTTATAGTGTCTTTTATGCCATCGCAGGAATGGCAGGAAACTGAACCCCCTGGGCGAGGCAAAGGAGAGCTCCCTCTGGTGAGCCTGGTGAAATTGAATTCAGTAAACAATCCCTTCGGTTCATTCCCATGTTATTAAAGGGGGCGGTCACACACTAAAAGCCAAAGGGCCTGCTCCAGGCGGGAGGAAGATCCCATATGGTCTAGCGGTCAGGATTCCTGGTTTTCACCCAGGCGGCCCGGGTTCGACTCCCGGTATGGGAAGTTAGGGTTGTCTTTGCTTCACTTATCGAGACAGCCAGCACGTCTGTCTGTGCTGTGTAGTAGCACTTTTAGCCAGCGGCGGAGCTTCAGCAACCTGATGGGTTGAGGTTCTGTCCCCGACCAGCGTGCCTTCGATAGCTCAGCTGGTAGAGCGGAGGACTGTAGGTGGCAAGTTGGCAATCCTTAGGTCGCTGGTTCGACTCCGGCTCGAAGGAGGTCGTTTTCACGCGCAAACCTTTCCGACGCCGTCAGCGCTTGAGTTTGTGGTGCGGCATTTTGCAATCACGACCGCGGCTGGAGGGCAAAAGCTCATTCCCTGACCGGGAATCGAACCCGGGCCGCGGCGGTGAGAGCGCCGAATCCTAACCACTAGACCACCAGGGAAGGTCTGTTGACTCCTTCCCCTCAAGCCCGGCTGTGGGCCTCTACCAGATTTTCCAGCAAGACCACTAAGGCTTGTATTTTCCTCCAGGAGAGGAGACGTCTCTGACCCTGGATCCCAGTTCTTCCGCTGAGAAACTGTCACAGGCTCTGTAGGAATATCCTAACAACACCACAACTTGCCATGAAAACAAAGCAACCGAGATCCCCAACATGTGAGGCCTCCATCTCCAAGGTTTTAACAGCAGGCCCCTCATCGGACCCCTTCCTGACGTTGGCTCCAGGCCTGTTAATGGCATGAGAAAAAGTAGATGTCATGACAGGCCTCTGCCCAGTCGAACACCAACAGGTCCCGTGTAAGCTCAGGGACACCCGATTGGTGGGCCAGTGGCGCAATGGATAACTGAATTCCTGACGTTGAATTCAGTAAACAATCCCTTCGGATCATTCCCATGTTCTTAAAGGGGGCGGTCACACACTAAAAGCCAAAGGGCCTGCTCCAGGTGGGAGGAAGATCCCATATGGTCTAGCGGTCAGGATTCCTGGTTTTCACCAGATTTTCCAGCAAGACCACTAAGGCTTGTATTTTCCTCCAGGAGAGGAGACGTCTCTGACCCTGGATCCCTGTTCTTCCGCTGAGAAACTGTCACAGGCTCTGTAGGAATATCCTAACAACACCACAACTTGCCAAGAAAACAAAGCAACCGAGATCCCCAACATGTGAGGCCTCCATCTCCAAGGTTTTTACAGCAGGCCCCTCATCGGACCCCTGGCTCCAGGCCTGTTAATGGCATGAGAAAAAGTAGATGTCATGACAGGCCTCTGCCCAGTCGAACACCAACAGGTCCCGTGTAAGCTCAGGGACACCCGATTGGTGGGCCAGTGGCGCAATGGATAACTGAATTCCTGACGTTGAATTCAGTAAACAATCCCTTCGGATCATTCCCATGTTCTTAAAGGGGGCGGTCACACACTAAAAGCCAAAGGGCCTGCTCCAGGCGGGAGGAAGATCCCATATGGTCTAGCGGTCAGGATTCCTGGTTTTCACCAGATTTTCCAGCAAGACCACTAAGGCTTGTATTTTCCTCCAGGAGAGGAGACGTCTCTGACCCTGGATCCCTGTTCTTCCGCTGAGAAACTGTCACAGGCTCTGTAGGAATATCCTAACAACACCACAACTTGCCAAGAAAACAAAGCAACCGAGATCCCCAACATGTGAGGCCTCCATCTCCAAGGTTTTTACAGCAGGCCCCTCATCGGACCCCTGGCTCCAGGCCTGTTAATGGCATGAGAAAAAGTAGATGTCATGACAGGCCTCTGCCCAGTCGAACACCAACAGGTCCCGTGTAAGCTCAGGGACACCCGATTGGTGGGCCAGTGGCGCAATGGATAACTGAATTCCTGACGTTGAATTCAGTAAACAATCCCTTCGGATCATTCCCATGTTCTTAAAGGGGGCGGTCACACACTAAAAGCCAAAGGGCCTGCTCCAGGCGGGAGGAAGATCCCATATGGTCTAGCGGTCAGGATTCCTGGTTTTCACCAGATTTTCCAGCAAGACCACTAAGGCTTGTATTTTCCTCCAGGAGAGGAGACGTCTCTGACCCTGGATCCCAGTTCTTCCGCTGAGAAACTGTCACAGGCTCTGTAGGAATATCCTAACAACACCACAACTTGCCATGAAAACAAAGCAACCGAGATCCCCAACATGTGAGGCCTCCATCTCCAAGGTTTTAACAGCAGGCCCCTCATCGGACCCCTGGCTCCAGGCCTGTTAATGGCATGAGAAAAAGTAGATGTCATGACAGGCCTCTGCCCAGTCGAACACCAACAGGTCCCGTGTAAGCTCAGGGACACCCGATTGGTGGGCCAGTGGCGCAATGGATAACGCGTCTGACTACGGATCAGAAGATTCTAGGTTCGACTCCTGGCTGGCTCGCTCTGCCTCTTTTGCTTCGCTGTCAGCCCATAGCCGTTTTTATTATTTCGTTTTATTAGCCCATAGTTTTTGTTATTATTATTATTGGATTGGTTGATTAATATAAAAAATTGACAGTCCAACAATAGGCTGCTTTGTCAGTGGGATAACAGTTACCATACATTACCATGCGTCTTTTCAAATGCATTGCATGAGTACTGTCACAAGGACCTTGCTTTACGACCAGTTTATAGTGTCTTTTATGCCATCGCAGGAATGGCAGGAAACTGAACCCCCTGGGCGAGGCAAAGGAGAGCTCCCTCTGGTGAGCCTGGTGAAATTGAATTCAGTAAACAATCCCTTCGGTTCATTCCCATGTTCTTAAAGGGGGCGGTCACACACTAAAAGCCAAAGGGCCTGCTCCAGGCGGGAGGAAGATCCCATATGGTCTAGCGGTCAGGATTCCTGGTTTTCACCCAGGCGGCCTGGGTTCGACTCCCGGTATGGGAAGTTAGGGTTGTCTTTGCTTCACTTATCGAGACAGCCAGCACGTCTGTCTGTGCTGTGTAGTAGCACTTTTAGCCAGCGGCGGAGCTTCAGCAACCTGATGGGTTGAGGTTCTGTCCCCGACCAGCGTGCCTTCGATAGCTCAGCTGGTAGAGCGGAGGACTGTAGGTGGCAAGTTGGCAATCCTTAGGTCGCTGGTTCGACTCCGGCTCGAAGGAGGTCGTTTTCACGCGCAAACCTTTCCGACGCCGTCAGCGCTTGAGTTTGTGGTGCGGCATTTTGCAATCACGACCGCGGCTGGAGGGCAAAAGCTCATTCCCTGACCGGGAATCGAACCCGGGCCGCGGCGGTGAGAGCGCCGAATCCTAACCACTAGACCACCAGGGAAGGTCTGTTGACTCCTTCCCCTCAAGCCCGGCTGTGGGCCTCTACCAGATTTTCCAGCAAGACCACTAAGGCTTGTATTTTCCTCCAGGAGAGGAGACGTCTCTGACCCTGGATCCCAGTTCTTCCGCTGAGAAACTGTCACAGGCTCTGTAGGAATATCCTAACAACACCACAACTTGCCATGAAAACAAAGCAACCGAGATCCCCAACATGTGAGGACTCCATCTCCAAGGTTTTAACAGCAGGCCCCTCATCGGACCCCTTCCTGACGTTGGCTCCAGGCCTGTTAATGGCATGAGAAAAAGTAGATGTCATGACAGGCCTCTGCCCAGTCGAACACCAACAGGTCCCGTGTAAGCTCAGGGACACCCGATTGGTGGGCCAGTGGCGCAATGGATAACTGAATTCCTGACGTTGAATTCAGTAAACAATCCCTTCGGATCATTCCCATGTTCTTAAAGGGGGCGGTCACACACTAAAAGCCAAAGGGCCTGCTCCAGGCGGGAGGAAGATCCCATATGGTCTAGCGGTCAGGATTCCTGGTTTTCACCAGATTTTCCAGCAAGACCACTAAGGCTTGTATTTTCCTCCAGGAGAGGAGACGTCTCTGACCCTGGATCCCTGTTCTTCCGCTGAGAAACTGTCACAGGCTCTGTAGGAATATCCTAACAACACCACAACTTGCCAAGAAAACAAAGCAACCGAGATCCCCAACATGTGAGGCCTCCATCTCCAAGGTTTTTACAGCAGGCCCCTCATCGGACCCCTGGCTCCAGGCCTGTTAATGGCATGAGAAAAAGTAGATGTCATGACAGGCCTCTGCCCAGTCGAACACCAACAGGTCCCGTGTAAGCTCAGGGACACCCGATTGGTGGGCCAGTGGCGCAATGGATAACTGAATTCCTGACGTTGAATTCAGTAAACAATCCCTTCGGATCATTCCCATGTTCTTAAAGGGGGCGGTCACACACTAAAAGCCAAAGGGCCTGCTCCAGGCGGGAGGAAGATCCCATATGGTCTAGCGGTCAGGATTCCTGGTTTTCACCAGATTTTCCAGCAAGACCACTAAGGCTTGTATTTTCCTCCAGGAGAGGAGACGTCTCTGACCCTGGATCCCAGTTCTTCCGCTGAGAAACTGTCACAGGCTCTGTAGGAATATCCTAACAACACCACAACTTGCCATGAAAACAAAGCAACCGAGATCCCCAACATGTGAGGCCTCCATCTCCAAGGTTTTAACAGCAGGCCCCTCATCGGACCCCTGGCTCCAGGCCTGTTAATGGCATGAGAAAAAGTAGATGTCATGACAGGCCTCTGCCCAGTCGAACACCAACAGGTCCCGTGTAAGCTCAGGGACACCCGATTGGTGGGCCAGTGGCGCAATGGATAACGCGTCTGACTACGGATCAGAAGATTCTAGGTTCGACTCCTGGCTGGCTCGCTCTGCCTCTTTTGCTTCGCTGTCAGCCCATAGCCGTTTTTATTATTTCGTTTTATTAGCCCATAGTTTTTGTTATTATTATTATTGGATTGGTTGATTAATATAAAAAATTGACAGTCCAACAATAGGCTGCTTTGTCAGTGGGATAACAGTTACCATACATTACCATGCGTCTTTTCAAATGCATTGCATGAGTACTGTCACAAGGACCTTGCTTTACGACCAGTTTATAGTGTCTTTTATGCCATCGCAGGAATGGCAGGAAACTGAACCCCCTGGGCGAGGCAAAGGAGAGCTCCCTCTGGTGAGCCTGGTGAAATTGAATTCAGTAAACAATCCCTTCGGTTCATTCCCATGTTCTTAAAGGGGGCGGTCACACACTAAAAGCCAAAGGGCCTGCTCCAGGCGGGAGGAAGATCCCATATGGTCTAGCGGTCAGGATTCCTGGTTTTCACCCAGGCGGCCCGGGTTCGACTCCCGGTATGGGAAGTTAGGGTTGTCTTTGCTTCACTTATCGAGACAGCCAGCACGTCTGTCTGTGCTGTGTAGTAGCACTTTTAGCCAGCGGCGGAGCTTCAGCAACCTGATGGGTTGAGGTTCTGTCCCCGACCAGCGTGCCTTCGATAGCTCAGCTGGTAGAGCGGAGGACTGTAGGTGGCAAGTTGGCAATCCTTAGGTCGCTGGTTCGACTCCGGCTCGAAGGAGGTCGTTTTCACGCGCAAACCTTTCCGACGCCGTCAGCGCTTGAGTTTGTGGTGCGGCATTTTGCAATCACGACCGCGGCTGGAGGGCAAAAGCTCATTCCCTGACCGGGAATCGAACCCGGGCCGCGGCGGTGAGAGCGCCGAATCCTAACCACTAGACCACCAGGGAAGGTCTGTTGACTCCTTCCCCTCAAGCCCGGCTGTGGGCCTCTACCAGATTTTCCAGCAAGACCACTAAGGCTTGTATTTTCCTCCAGGAGAGGAGACGTCTCTGACCCTGGATCCCAGTTCTTCCGCTGAGAAACTGTCACAGGCTCTGTAGGAATATCCTAACAACACCACAACTTGCCATGAAAACAAAGCAACCGAGATCCCCAACATGTGAGGCCTCCATCTCCAAGGTTTTAACAGCAGGCCCCTCATCGGACCCCTTCCTGACGTTGGCTCCAGGCCTGTTAATGGCATGAGAAAAAGTAGATGTCATGACAGGCCTCTGCCCAGTCGAACACCAACAGGTCCCGTGTAAGCTCAGGGACACCCGATTGGTGGGCCAGTGGCGCAATGGATAACTGAATTCCTGACGTTGAATTCAGTAAACAATCCCTTCGGATCATTCCCATGTTCTTAAAGGGGGCGGTCACACACTAAAAGCCAAAGGGCCTGCTCCAGGCGGGAGGAAGATCCCATATGGTCTAGCGGTCAGGATTCCTGGTTTTCACCAGATTTTCCAGCAAGACCACTAAGGCTTGTATTTTCCTCCAGGAGAGGAGACGTCTCTGACCCTGGATCCCTGTTCTTCCGCTGAGAAACTGTCACAGGCTCTGTAGGAATATCCTAACAACACCACAACTTGCCAAGAAAACAAAGCAACCGAGATCCCCAACATGTGAGGCCTCCATCTCCAAGGTTTTTACAGCAGGCCCCTCATCGGACCCCTGGCTCCAGGCCTGTTAATGGCATGAGAAAAAGTAGATGTCATGACAGGCCTCTGCCCAGTCGAACACCAACAGGTCCCGTGTAAGCTCAGGGACACCCGATTGGTGGGCCAGTGGCGCAATGGATAACTGAATTCCTGACGTTGAATTCAGTAAACAATCCCTTCGGATCATTCCCATGTTCTTAAAGGGGGCGGTCACACACTAAAAGCCAAAGGGCCTGCTCCAGGCGGGAGGAAGATCCCATATGGTCTAGCGGTCAGGATTCCTGGTTTTCACCAGATTTTCCAGCAAGACCACTAAGGCTTGTATTTTCCTCCAGGAGAGGAGACGTCTCTGACCCTGGATCCCTGTTCTTCCGCTGAGAAACTGTCACAGGCTCTGTAGGAATATCCTAACAACACCACAACTTGCCAAGAAAACAAAGCAACCGAGATCCCCAACATGTGAGGCCTCCATCTCCAAGGTTTTTACAGCAGGCCCCTCATCGGACCCCTGGCTCCAGGCCTGTTAATGGCATGAGAAAAAGTAGATGTCATGACAGGCCTCTGCCCAGTCGAACACCAACAGGTCCCGTGTAAGCTCAGGGACACCCGATTGGTGGGCCAGTGGCGCAATGGATAACTGAATTCCTGACGTTGAATTCAGTAAACAATCCCTTCGGATCATTCCCATGTTCTTAAAGGGGGCGGTCACACACTAAAAGCCAAAGGGCCTGCTCCAGGCGGGAGGAAGATCCCATATGGTCTAGCGGTCAGGATTCCTGGTTTTCACCAGATTTTCCAGCAAGACCACTAAGGCTTGTATTTTCCTCCAGGAGAGGAGACGTCTCTGACCCTGGATCCCAGTTCTTCCGCTGAGAAACTGTCACAGGCTCTGTAGGAATATCCTAACAACACCACAACTTGCCATGAAAACAAAGCAACCGAGATCCCCAACATGTGAGGCCTCCATCTCCAAGGTTTTAACAGCAGGCCCCTCATCGGACCCCTGGCTCCAGGCCTGTTAATGGCATGAGAAAAAGTAGATGTCATGACAGGCCTCTGCCCAGTCGAACACCAACAGGTCCCGTGTAAGCTCAGGGACACCCGATTGGTGGGCCAGTGGCGCAATGGATAACGCGTCTGACTACGGATCAGAAGATTCTAGGTTCGACTCCTGGCTGGCTCGCTCTGCCTCTTTTGCTTCGCTGTCAGCCCATAGCCGTTTTTATTATTTCGTTTTATTAGCCCATAGTTTTTGTTATTATTATTATTGGATTGGTTGATTAATATAAAAAATTGACAGTCCAACAATAGGCTGCTTTGTCAGTGGGATAACAGTTACCATACATTACCATGCGTCTTTTCAAATGCATTGCATGAGTACTGTCACAAGGACCTTGCTTTACGACCAGTTTATAGTGTCTTTTATGCCATCGCAGGAATGGCAGGAAACTGAACCCCCTGGGCGAGGCAAAGGAGAGCTCCCTCTGGTGAGCCTGGTGAAATTGAATTCAGTAAACAATCCCTTCGGTTCATTCCCATGTTCTTAAAGGGGGCGGTCACACACTAAAAGCCAAAGGGCCTGCTCCAGGCGGGAGGAAGATCCCATATGGTCTAGCGGTCAGGATTCCTGGTTTTCACCCAGGCGGCCCGGGTTCGACTCCCGGTATGGGAAGTTAGGGTTGTCTTTGCTTCACTTATCGAGACAGCCAGCACGTCTGTCTGTGCTGTGTAGTAGCACTTTTAGCCAGCGGCGGAGCTTCAGCAACCTGATGGGTTGAGGTTCTGTCCCCGACCAGCGTGCCTTCGATAGCTCAGCTGGTAGAGCGGAGGACTGTAGGTGGCAAGTTGGCAATCCTTAGGTCGCTGGTTCGACTCCGGCTCGAAGGAGGTCGTTTTCACGCGCAAACCTTTCCGACGCCGTCAGCGCTTGAGTTTGTGGTGCGGCATTTTGCAATCACGACCGCGGCTGGAGGGCAAAAGCTCATTCCCTGACCGGGAATCGAACCCGGGCCGCGGCGGTGAGAGCGCCGAATCCTAACCACTAGACCACCAGGGAAGGTCTGTTGACTCCTTCCCCTCAAGCCCGGCTGTGGGCCTCTACCAGATTTTCCAGCAAGACCACTAAGGCTTGTATTTTCCTCCAGGAGAGGAGACGTCTCTGACCCTGGATCCCAGTTCTTCCGCTGAGAAACTGTCACAGGCTCTGTAGGAATATCCTAACAACACCACAACTTGCCATGAAAACAAAGCAACCGAGATCCCCAACATGTGAGGCCTCCATCTCCAAGGTTTTAACAGCAGGCCCCTCATCGGACCCCTTCCTGACGTTGGCTCCAGGCCTGTTAATGGCATGAGAAAAAGTAGATGTCATGACAGGCCTCTGCCCAGTCGAACACCAACAGGTCCCGTGTAAGCTCAGGGACACCCGATTGGTGGGCCAGTGGCGCAATGGATAACTGAATTCCTGACGTTGAATTCAGTAAACAATCCCTTCGGATCATTCCCATGTTCTTAAAGGGGGCGGTCACACACTAAAAGCCAAAGGGCCTGCTCCAGGCGGGAGGAAGATCCCATATGGTCTAGCGGTCAGGATTCCTGGTTTTCACCAGATTTTCCAGCAAGACCACTAAGGCTTGTATTTTCCTCCAGGAGAGGAGACGTCTCTGACCCTGGATCCCTGTTCTTCCGCTGAGAAACTGTCACAGGCTCTGTAGGAATATCCTAACAACACCACAACTTGCCAAGAAAACAAAGCAACCGAGATCCCCAACATGTGAGGCCTCCATCTCCAAGGTTTTTACAGCAGGCCCCTCATCGGACCCCTGGCTCCAGGCCTGTTAATGGCATGAGAAAAAGTAGATGTCATGACAGGCCTCTGCCCAGTCGAACACCAACAGGTCCCGTGTAAGCTCAGGGACACCCGATTGGTGGGCCAGTGGCGCAATGGATAACTGAATTCCTGACGTTGAATTCAGTAAACAATCCCTTCGGATCATTCCCATGTTCTTAAAGGGGGCGGTCACACACTAAAAGCCAAAGGGCCTGCTCCAGGCGGGAGGAAGATCCCATATGGTCTAGCGGTCAGGATTCCTGGTTTTCACCAGATTTTCCAGCAAGACCACTAAGGCTTGTATTTTCCTCCAGGAGAGGAGACGTCTCTGACCCTGGATCCCAGTTCTTCCGCTGAGAAACTGTCACAGGCTCTGTAGGAATATCCTAACAACACCACAACTTGCCATGAAAACAAAGCAACCGAGATCCCCAACATGTGAGGCCTCCATCTCCAAGGTTTTAACAGCAGGCCCCTCATCGGACCCCTGGCTCCAGGCCTGTTAATGGCATGAGAAAAAGTAGATGTCATGACAGGCCTCTGCCCAGTCGAACACCAACAGGTCCCGTGTAAGCTCAGGGACACCCGATTGGTGGGCCAGTGGCGCAATGGATAACGCGTCTGACTACGGATCAGAAGATTCTAGGTTCGACTCCTGGCTGGCTCGCTCTGCCTCTTTTGCTTCGCTGTCAGCCCATAGCCGTTTTTATTATTTCGTTTTATTAGCCCATAGTTTTTGTTATTATTATTATTGGATTGGTTGATTAATATAAAAAATTGACAGTCCAACAATAGGCTGCTTTGTCAGTGGGATAACAGTTACCATACATTACCATGCGTCTTTTCAAATGCATTGCATGAGTACTGTCACAAGGACCTTGCTTTACGACCAGTTTATAGTGTCTTTTATGCCATCGCAGGAATGGCAGGAAACTGAACCCCCTGGGCGAGGCAAAGGAGAGCTCCCTCTGGTGAGCCTGGTGAAATTGAATTCAGTAAACAATCCCTTCGGTTCATTCCCATGTTCTTAAAGGGGGCGGTCACACACTAAAAGCCAAAGGGCCTGCTCCAGGCGGGAGGAAGATCCCATATGGTCTAGCGGTCAGGATTCCTGGTTTTCACCCAGGCGGCCCGGGTTCGACTCCCGGTATGGGAAGTTAGGGTTGTCTTTGCTTCACTTATCGAGACAGCCAGCACGTCTGTCTGTGCTGTGTAGTAGCACTTTTAGCCAGCGGCGGAGCTTCAGCAACCTGATGGGTTGAGGTTCTGTCCCCGACCAGCGTGCCTTCGATAGCTCAGCTGGTAGAGCGGAGGACTGTAGGTGGCAAGTTGGCAATCCTTAGGTCGCTGGTTCGACTCCGGCTCGAAGGAGGTCGTTTTCACGCGCAAACCTTTCCGACGCCGTCAGCGCTTGAGTTTGTGGTGCGGCATTTTGCAATCACGACCGCGGCTGGAGGGCAAAAGCTCATTCCCTGACCGGGAATCGAACCCGGGCCGCGGCGGTGAGAGCGCCGAATCCTAACCACTAGACCACCAGGGAAGGTCTGTTGACTCCTTCCCCTCAAGCCCGGCTGTGGGCCTCTACCAGATTTTCCAGCAAGACCACTAAGGCTTGTATTTTCCTCCAGGAGAGGAGACGTCTCTGACCCTGGATCCCAGTTCTTCCGCTGAGAAACTGTCACAGGCTCTGTAGGAATATCCTAACAACACCACAACTTGCCATGAAAACAAAGCAACCGAGATCCCCAACATGTGAGGCCTCCATCTCCAAGGTTTTAACAGCAGGCCCCTCATCGGACCCCTGGCTCCAGGCCTGTTAATGGCATGAGAAAAAGTAGATGTCATGACAGGCCTCTGCCCAGTCGAACACCAACAGGTCCCGTGTAAGCTCAGGGACACCCGATTGGTGGGCCAGTGGCGCAATGGATAACTGAATTCCTGACGTTGAATTCAGTAAACAATCCCTTCGGATCATTCCCATGTTCTTAAAGGGGGCGGTCACACACTAAAAGCCAAAGGGCCTGCTCCAGGCGGGAGGAAGATCCCATATGGTCTAGCGGTCAGGATTCCTGGTTTTCACCAGATTTTCCAGCAAGACCACTAAGGCTTGTATTTTCCTCCAGGAGAGGAGACGTCTCTGACCCTGGATCCCTGTTCTTCCGCTGAGAAACTGTCACAGGCTCTGTAGGAATATCCTAACAACACCACAACTTGCCAAGAAAACAAAGCAACCGAGATCCCCAACATGTGAGGCCTCCATCTCCAAGGTTTTTACAGCAGGCCCCTCATCGGACCCCTGGCTCCAGGCCTGTTAATGGCATGAGAAAAAGTAGATGTCATGACAGGCCTCTGCCCAGTCGAACACCAACAGGTCCCGTGTAAGCTCAGGGACACCCGATTGGTGGGCCAGTGGCGCAGTGGATAACTGAATTCCTGACGTTGAATTCAGTAAACAATCCCTTCGGATCATTCCCATGTTCTTAAAGGGGGCGGTCACACACTAAAAGCCAAAGGGCCTGCTCCAGGCGGGAGGAAGATCCCATATGGTCTAGCGGTCAGGATTCCTGGTTTTCACCAGATTTTCCAGCAAGACCACTAAGGCTTGTATTTTCCTCCAGGAGAGGAGACGTCTCTGACCCTGGATCCCAGTTCTTCCGCTGAGAAACTGTCACAGGCTCTGTAGGAATATCCTAACAACACCACAACTTGCCATGAAAACAAAGCAACCGAGATCCCCAACATGTGAGGCCTCCATCTCCAAGGTTTTAACAGCAGGCCCCTCATCGGACCCCTGGCTCCAGGCCTGTTAATGGCATGAGAAAAAGTAGATGTCATGACAGGCCTCTGCCCAGTCGAACACCAACAGGTCCCGTGTAAGCTCAGGGACACCCGATTGGTGGGCCAGTGGCGCAATGGATAACGCGTCTGACTACGGATCAGAAGATTCTAGGTTCGACTCCTGGCTGGCTCGCTCTGCCTCTTTTGCTTCGCTGTCAGCCCATAGCCGTTTTTATTATTTCGTTTTATTAGCCCATAGTTTTTGTTATTATTATTATTGGATTGGTTGATTAATATAAAAAATTGACAGTCCAACAATAGGCTGCTTTGTCAGTGGGATAACAGTTACCATACATTACCATGCGTCTTTTCAAATGCATTGCATGAGTACTGTCACAAGGACCTTGCTTTACGACCAGTTTATAGTGTCTTTTATGCCATCGCAGGAATGGCAGGAAACTGAACCCCCTGGGCGAGGCAAAGGAGAGCTCCCTCTGGTGAGCCTGGTGAAATTGAATTCAGTAAACAATCCCTTCGGTTCATTCCCATGTTCTTAAAGGGGGCGGTCACACACTAAAAGCCAAAGGGCCTGCTCCAGGCGGGAGGAAGATCCCATATGGTCTAGCGGTCAGGATTCCTGGTTTTCACCCAGGCGGCCCGGGTTCGACTCCCGGTATGGGAAGTTAGGGTTGTCTTTGCTTCACTTATCGAGACAGCCAGCACGTCTGTCTGTGCTGTGTAGTAGCACTTTTAGCCAGCGGCGGAGCTTCAGCAACCTGATGGGTTGAGGTTCTGTCCCCGACCAGCGTGCCTTCGATAGCTCAGCTGGTAGAGCGGAGGACTGTAGGTGGCAAGTTGGCAATCCTTAGGTCGCTGGTTCGACTCCGGCTCGAAGGAGGTCGTTTTCACGCGCAAACATTTCCGACGCCGTCAGCGCTTGAGTTTGTGGTGCGGCATTTTGCAATCACGACCGCGGCTGGAGGGCAAAAGCTCATTCCCTGACCGGGAATCGAACCCGGGCCACGGCAGTGAGAGCGCCGAATCCTAACCACTAGACCACCAGGGAAGGTCTGTTGACTCCTTCCCCTCAAGCCCGGCTGTGGGCCTCTACCAGATTTTCCAGCAAGACCACTAAGGCTTGTATTTTCCTCCAGGAGAGGAGACGTCTCTGACCCTGGATCCCAGTTCTTCCGCTGAGAAACTGTCACAGGCTCTGTAGGAATATCCTAACAACACCACAACTTGCCATGAAAACAAAGCAACCGAGATCCCCAACATGTGAGGCCTCCATCTCCAAGGTTTTTACAGCAGGCCCCTCATCGGACCCCTGGCTCCAGGCCTGTTAATGGCATGAGAAAAAGTATATGTCATGACAGGCCTCTGCCCAGTCGAACACCAACAGGTCCCGTGTAAGCTCAGGGACACCCGATTGGTGGGCCAGTGGCGCAGTGGATAACTGAATTCCTGACGTTGAATTCAGTAAACAATCCCTTCGGATCATTCCCATGTTCTTAAAGGGGGCGGTCACACACTAAAAGCCAAAGGGCCTGCTCCAGGCGGGAGGAAGATCCCATATGGTCTAGCGGTCAGGATTCCTGGTTTTCACCAGATTTTCCAGCAAGACCACTAAGGCTTGTATTTTCCTCCAGGAGAGGAGACGTCTCTGACCCTGGATCCCAGTTCTTCCGCTGAGAAACTGTCACAGGCTCTGTAGGAATATCCTAACAACACCACAACTTGCCATGAAAACAAAGCAACCGAGATCCCCAACATGTGAGGCCTCCATCTCCAAGGTTTTAACAGCAGGCCCCTCATCGGACCCCTGGCTCCAGGCCTGTTAATGGCATGAGAAAAAGTAGATGTCATGACAGGCCTCTGCCCAGTCGAACACCAACAGGTCCCGTGTAAGCTCAGGGACACCCGATTGGTGGGCCAGTGGCGCAATGGATAACGCGTCTGACTACGGATCAGAAGATTCTAGGTTCGACTCCTGGCTGGCTCGCTCTGCCTCTTTTGCTTCGCTGTCAGCCCATAGCCGTTTTTATTATTTCGTTTTATTAGCCCATAGTTTTTGTTATTATTATTATTGGATTGGTTGATTAATATAAAAAATTGACAGTCCAACAATAGGCTGCTTTGTCAGTGGGATAACAGTTACCATACATTACCATGCGTCTTTTCAAATGCATTGCATGAGTACTGTCACAAGGACCTTGCTTTACGACCAGTTTATAGTGTCTTTTATGCCATCGCAGGAATGGCAGGAAACTGAACCCCCTGGGCGAGGCAAAGGAGAGCTCCCTCTGGTGAGCCTGGTGAAATTGAATTCAGTAAACAATCCCTTCGGTTCATTCCCATGTTCTTAAAGGGGGCGGTCACACACTAAAAGCCAAAGGGCCTGCTCCAGGCGGGAGGAAGATCCCATATGGTCTAGCGGTCAGGATTCCTGGTTTTCACCCAGGCGGCCCGGGTTCGACTCCCGGTATGGGAAGTTAGGGTTGTCTTTGCTTCACTTATCGAGACAGCCAGCACGTCTGTCTGTGCTGTGTAGTAGCACTTTTAGCCAGCGGCGGAGCTTCAGCAACCTGATGGGTTGAGGTTCTGTCCCCGACCAGCGTGCCTTCGATAGCTCAGCTGGTAGAGCGGAGGACTGTAGGTGGCAAGTTGGCAATCCTTAGGTTGCTGGTTCGACTCCGGCTCGAAGGAGGTCGTTTTCACGCGCAAACATTTCCGACGCCGTCAGCGCTTGAGTTTGTGGTGCGGCATTTTGCAATCACGACCGCGGCTGGAGGGCAAAAGCTCATTCCCTGACCGGGAATCGAACCCGGGCAACGGCAGTGAGAGCGCCGAATCCTAACCACTAGACCACCAGGGAAGGTCTGTTGACTCCTTCCCCTCAAGCCCGGCTGTGGGCCTCTACCAGATTTTCCAGCAAGACCACTAAGGCTTGTATTTTCCTCCAGGAGAGGAGACGTCTCTGACCCTGGATCCCAGTTCTTCCGCTGAGAAACTGTCACAGGCTCTGTAGGAATATCCTAACAACACCACAACTTGCCATGAAAACAAAGCAACCGAGATCCCCAACATGTGAGGCCTCCATCTCCAAGGTTTTTACAGCAGGCCCCTCATCGGACCCCTGGCTCCAGGCCTGTTAATGGCATGAGAAAAAGTATATGTCATGACAGGCCTCTGCCCAGTCGAACACCAACAGGTCCCGTGTAAGCTCAGGGACACCCGATTGGTGGGCCAGTGGCGCAGTGGATAACTGAATTCCTGACGTTGAATTCAGTAAACAATCCCTTCGGATCATTCCCATGTTCTTAAAGGGGGCGGTCACACACTAAAAGCCAAAGGGCCTGCTCCAGGCGGGAGGAAGATCCCATATGGTCTAGCGGTCAGGATTCCTGGTTTTCACCAGATTTTCCAGCAAGACCACTAAGGCTTGTATTTTCCTCCAGGAGAGGAGACGTCTCTGACCCTGGATCCCAGTTCTTCCGCTGAGAAACTGTCACAGGCTCTGTAGGAATATCCTAACAACACCACAACTTGCCATGAAAACAAAGCAACCGAGATCCCCAACATGTGAGGCCTCCATCTCCAAGGTTTTAACAGCAGGCCCCTCATCGGACCCCTGGCTCCAGGCCTGTTAATGGCATGAGAAAAAGTATATGTCATGACAGGCCTCTGCCCAGTCGAACACCAACAGGTCCCGTGTAAGCTCAGGGACACCCGATTGGTGGGCCAGTGGCGCAATGGATAACTGAATTCCTGACGTTGAATTCAGTAAACAATCCCTTCGGATCATTCCCATGTTCTTAAAGGGGGCGGTCACACACTAAAAGCCAAAGGGCCTGCTCCAGGCGGGAGGAAGATCCCATATGGTCTAGCGGTCAGGATTCCTGGTTTTCACCAGATTTTCCAGCAAGACCACTAAGGCTTGTATTTTCCTCCAGGAGAGGAGACGTCTCTGACCCTGGATCCCTGTTCTTCCGCTGAGAAACTGTCACAGGCTCTGTAGGAATATCCTAACAACACCACAACTTGCCAAGAAAACAAAGCAACCGAGATCCCCAACATGTGAGGCCTCCATCTCCAAGGTTTTTACAGCAGGCCCCTCATCGGACCCCTGGCTCCAGGCCTGTTAATGGCATGAGAAAAAGTAGATGTCATGACAGGCCTCTGCCCAGTCGAACACCAACAGGTCCCGTGTAAGCTCAGGGACACCCGATTGGTGGGCCAGTGGCGCAGTGGATAACTGAATTCCTGACGTTGAATTCAGTAAACAATCCCTTCGGATCATTCCCATGTTCTTAAAGGGGGCGGTCACACACTAAAAGCCAAAGGGCCTGCTCCAGGCGGGAGGAAGATCCCATATGGTCTAGCGGTCAGGATTCCTGGTTTTCACCAGATTTTCCAGCAAGACCACTAAGGCTTGTATTTTCCTCCAGGAGAGGAGACGTCTCTGACCCTGGATCCCAGTTCTTCCGCTGAGAAACTGTCACAGGCTCTGTAGGAATATCCTAACAACACCACAACTTGCCATGAAAACAAAGCAACCGAGATCCCCAACATGTGAGGCCTCCATCTCCAAGGTTTTAACAGCAGGCCCCTCATCGGACCCCTGGCTCCAGGCCTGTTAATGGCATGAGAAAAAGTAGATGTCATGACAGGCCTCTGCCCAGTCGAACACCAACAGGTCCCGTGTAAGCTCAGGGACACCCGATTGGTGGGCCAGTGGCGCAATGGATAACGCGTCTGACTACGGATCAGAAGATTCTAGGTTCGACTCCTGGCTGGCTCGCTCTGCCTCTTTTGCTTCGCTGTCAGCCCATAGCCGTTTTTATTATTTCGTTTTATTAGCCCATAGTTTTTGTTATTATTATTATTGGATTGGTTGATTAATATAAAAAATTGACAGTCCAACAATAGGCTGCTTTGTCAGTGGGATAACAGTTACCATACATTACCATGCGTCTTTTCAAATGCATTGCATGAGTACTGTCACAAGGACCTTGCTTTACGACCAGTTTATAGTGTCTTTCATGCCATCGCAGGAATGGCAGGAAACTGAACCCCCTGGGCGAGGCAAAGGAGAGCTCCCTCTGGTGAGCCTGGTGAAATTGAATTCAGTAAACAATCCCTTCGGTTCATTCCCATGTTCTTAAAGGGGGCGGTCACACACTAAAAGCCAAAGGGCCTGCTCCAGGCGGGAGGAAGATCCCATATGGTCTAGCGGTCAGGATTCCTGGTTTTCACCCAGGCGGCCCGGGTTCGACTCCCGGTATGGGAAGTTAGGGTTGTCTTTGCTTCACTTATCGAGACAGCCAGCACGTCTGTCTGTGCTGTGTAGTAGCACTTTTAGCCAGCGGCGGAGCTTCAGCAACCTGATGGGTTGAGGTTCTGTCCCCGACCAGCGTGCCTTCGATAGCTCAGCTGGTAGAGCGGAGGACTGTAGGTGGCAAGTTGGCAATCCTTAGGTCGCTGGTTCGACTCCGGCTCGAAGGAGGTCGTTTTCACGCGCAAACATTTCCGACGCCGTCAGCGCTTGAGTTTGTGGTGCGGCATTTTGCAATCACGACCGCGGCTGGAGGGCAAAAGCTCATTCCCTGACCGGGAATCGAACCCGGGCCACGGCAGTGAGAGCGCCGAATCCTAACCACTAGACCACCAGGGAAGGTCTGTTGACTCCTTCCCCTCAAGCCCGGCTGTGGGCCTCTACCAGATTTTCCAGCAAGACCACTAAGGCTTGTATTTTCCTCCAGGAGAGGAGACGTCTCTGACCCTGGATCCCAGTTCTTCCGCTGAGAAACTGTCACAGGCTCTGTAGGAATATCCTAACAACACCACAACTTGCCATGAAAACAAAGCAACCGAGATCCCCAACATGTGAGGCCTCCATCTCCAAGGTTTTTACAGCAGGTCCCTCATCGGACCCCTGGCTCCAGGCCTGTTAATGGCATGAGAAAAAGTATATGTCATGACAGGCCTCTGCCCAGTCGAACACCAACAGGTCCCGTGTAAGCTCAGGGACACCCGATTGGTGGGCCAGTGGCGCAGTGGATAACTGAATTCCTGACGTTGAATTCAGTAAACAATCCCTTCGGATCATTCCCATGTTCTTAAAGGGGGCGGTCACACACTAAAAGCCAAAGGGCCTGCTCCAGGCGGGAGGAAGATCCCATATGGTCTAGCGGTCAGGATTCCTGGTTTTCACCAGATTTTCCAGCAAGACCACTAAGGCTTGTATTTTCCTCCAGGAGAGGAGACGTCTCTGACCCTGGATCCCAGTTCTTCCGCTGAGAAACTGTCACAGGCTCTGTAGGAATATCCTAACAACACCACAACTTGCCATGAAAACAAAGCAACCGAGATCCCCAACATGTGAGGCCTCCATCTCCAAGGTTTTTACAGCAGGCCCCTCATCGGACCCCTGGCTCCAGGCCTGTTAATGGCATGAGAAAAAGTAGATGTCATGACAGGCCTCTGCCCAGTCGAACACCAACAGGTCCCGTGTAAGCTCAGGGACACCCGATTGGTGGGCCAGTGGCGCAATGGATAACGCGTCTGACTACGGATCAGAAGATTCTAGGTTCGACTCCTGGCTGGCTCGCTCTGCCTCTTTTGCTTCGCTGTCAGCCCATAGCCGTTTTTATTATTTCGTTTTATTAGCCCATAGTTTTTGTTATTATTATTATTGGATTGGTTGATTAATATAAAAAATTGACAGTCCAACAATAGGCTGCTTTGTCAGTGGGATAACAGTTACCATACATTACCATGCGTCTTTTCAAATGCATTGCATGAGTACTGTCACAAGGACCTTGCTTTACGACCAGTTTATAGTGTCTTTTATGCCATCGCAGGAATGGCAGGAAACTGAACCCCCTGGGCGAGGCAAAGGAGAGCTCCCTCTGGTGAGCCTGGTGAAATTGAATTCAGTAAACAATCCCTTCGGTTCATTCCCATGTTCTTAAAGGGGGCGGTCACACACTAAAAGCCAAAGGGCCTGCTCCAGGCGGGAGGAAGATCCCATATGGTCTAGCGGTCAGGATTCCTGGTTTTCACCCAGGCGGCCCGGGTTCGACTCCCGGTATGGGAAGTTAGGGTTGTCTTTGCTTCACTTATCGAGACAGCCAGCACGTCTGTCTGTGCTGTGTAGTAGCACTTTTAGCCAGCGGCGGAGCTTCAGCAACCTGATGGGTTGAGGTTCTGTCCCCGACCAGCGTGCCTTCGAT
>NC_137132.1:39940839-39943339 GCF_949319135.1 Squalius cephalus | reverse complement strand
CCCCTCATCGGACCCCTGGCTCCAGGCCTGTTAATGGCATGAGAAAAAGTAGATGTCATGACAGGCCTCTGCCCAGTCGAACACCAACAGGTCCCGTGTAAGCTCAGGGACACCCGATTGGTGGGCCAGTGGCGCAATGGATAACGCGTCTGACTACGGATCAGAAGATTCTAGGTTCGACTCCTGGCTGGCTCGCTCTGCCTCTTTTGCTTCGCTGTCAGCCCATAGCCGTTTTTATTATTTCGTTTTATTAGCCCATAGTTTTTGTTATTATTATTATTGGATTGGTTGATTAATATAAAAAATTGACAGTCCAACAATAGGCTGCTTTGTCAGTGGGATAACAGTTACCATACATTACCATGCGTCTTTTCAAATGCATTGCATGAGTACTGTCACAAGGACCTTGCTTTACGACCAGTTTATAGTGTCTTTTATGCCATCGCAGGAATGGCAGGAAACTGAACCCCCTGGGCGAGGCAAAGGAGAGCTCCCTCTGGTGAGCCTGGTGAAATTGAATTCAGTAAACAATCCCTTCGGTTCATTCCCATGTTCTTAAAGGGGGCGGTCACACACTAAAAGCCAAAGGGCCTGCTCCAGGCGGGAGGAAGATCCCATATGGTCTAGCGGTCAGGATTCCTGGTTTTCACCCAGGCGGCCCGGGTTCGACTCCCGGTATGGGAAGTTAGGGTTGTCTTTGCTTCACTTATCGAGACAGCCAGCACGTCTGTCTGTGCTGTGTAGTAGCACTTTTAGCCAGCGGCGGAGCTTCAGCAACCTGATGGGTTGAGGTTCTGTCCCCGACCAGCGTGCCTTCTATAGCTCAGCTGGTAGAGCGGAGGACTGTAGGTGGCAAGTTGGCAATCCTTAGGTCGCTGGTTCGACTCCGGCTCGAAGGAGGTCGTTTTCACGCGCAAACCTTTCCGACGCCGTCAGCGCTTGAGTTTGTGGTGCGGCATTTTGCAATCACGACCGCGGCTGGAGGGCAAAAGCTCATTCCCTGACCGGGAATCGAACCCGGGCCGCGGCGGTGAGAGCGCCGAATCCTAACCACTAGACCACCAGGGAAGGTCTGTTGACTCCTTCCCCTCAAGCCCGGCTGTGGGCCTCTACCAGATTTTCCAGCAAGACCACTAAGGCTTGTATTTTCCTCCAGGAGAGGAGACGTCTCTGACCCTGGATCCCAGTTCTTCCGCTGAGAAACTGTCACAGGCTCTGTAGGAATATCCTAACAACACCACAACTTGCCATGAAAACAAAGCAACCGAGATCCCCAACATGTGAGGCCTCCATCTCCAAGGTTTTTACAGCAGGCCCCTCATCGGACCCCTGGCTCCAGGCCTGTTAATGGCATGAGAAAAAGTAGATGTCATGACAGGCCTCTGCCCAGTCGAACACCAACAGGTCCCGTGTAAGCTCAGGGACACCCGATTGGTGGGCCAGTGGCGCAGTGGATAACTGAATTCCTGACGTTGAATTCAGTAAACAATCCCTTCGGATCATTCCCATGTTCTTAAAGGGGGCGGTCACACACTAAAAGCCAAAGGGCCTGCTCCAGGCGGGAGGAAGATCCCATATGGTCTAGCGGTCAGGATTCCTGGTTTTCACCAGATTTTCCAGCAAGACCACTAAGGCTTGTATTTTCCTCCAGGAGAGGAGACGTCTCTGACCCTGGATCCCAGTTCTTCCGCTGAGAAACTGTCACAGGCTCTGTAGGAATATCCTAACAACACCACAACTTGCCATGAAAACAAAGCAACCGAGATCCCCAACATGTGAGGCCTCCATCTCCAAGGTTTTAACAGCAGGCCCCTCATCGGACCCCTGGCTCCAGGCCTGTTAATGGCATGAGAAAAAGTAGATGTCATGACAGGCCTCTGCCCAGTCGAACACCAACAGGTCCCGTGTAAGCTCAGGGACACCCGATTGGTGGGCCAGTGGCGCAATGGATAACGCGTCTGACTACGGATCAGAAGATTCTAGGTTCAACTCCTGGCTGGCTCGCTCTGCCTCTTTTGCTTCGCTGTCAGCCCATAGCCGTTTTTATTATTTCGTTTTATTAGCCCATAGTTTTTGTTATTATTATTATTGGATTGGTTGATTAATATAAAAAATTGACAGTCCAACAATAGGCTGCTTTGTCAGTGGGATAACAGTTACCATACATTACCATGCGTCTTTTCAAATGCATTGCATGAGTACTGTCACAAGGACCTTGCTTTACGACCAGTTTATAGTGTCTTTTATGCCATCGCAGGAATGGCAGGAAACTGAACCCCCTGGGCGAGGCAAAGGAGAGCTCCCTCTGGTGAGCCTGGTGAAATTGAATTCAGTAAACAATCCCTTCGGTTCATTCCCATGTTCTTAAAGGGGGCGGTCACACACTAAAAGCCAAAGGGCCTGCTCCAGGCGGGAGGAAGATCCCATATGGTCTAGCGGTCAGGATTCCTGGTTTTCACCCAGGCGGCCCGGGTTCGACTTCCTGACGTTGAATTCAGTA
>NC_137132.1:39923339-39935839 GCF_949319135.1 Squalius cephalus | reverse complement strand
AGAAAAAGTAGATGTCATGACAGGCCTCTGCCCAGTCGAACACCAACAGGTCCCGTGTAAGCTCAGGGACACCCGATTGGTGGGCCAGTGGCGCAATGGATAACGCGTCTGACTACGGATCAGAAGATTCTAGGTTCAACTCCTGGCTGGATCGCTCTGCCTCTTTTGCTTCGCTGTCAGCCCATAGCCGTTTTTATTATTTCGTTTTATTAGCCCATAGTTTTTGTTATTATTATTATTGGATTGGTTGATTAATATAAAAAATTGACAGTCCAACAATAGGCTGCTTTGTCAGTGGGATAACAGTTACCATACATTACCATGCGTCTTTTCAAATGCATTGCATGAGTACTGTCACAAGGACCTTGCTTTACGACCAGTTTATAGTGTCTTTTATGCCATCGCAGGAATGGCAGGAAACTGAACCCCCTGGGCGAGGCAAAGGAGAGCTCCCTCTGGTGAGCCTGGTGAAATTGAATTCAGTAAACAATCCCTTCGGTTCATTCCCATGTTCTTAAAGGGGGCGGTCACACACTAAAAGCCAAAGGGCCTGCTCCAGGCGGGAGGAAGATCCCATATGGTCTAGCGGTCAGGATTCCTGGTTTTCACCCAGGCGGCCCGGGTTCGACTTCCTGACGTTGAATTCAGTAAACAATCCCTTCGGATCATTCCCATGTTCTTAAAGGGGGCGGTCACACACTAAAAGCCAAAGGGCCTGCTCCAGGCGGGAGGAAGATCCCATATGGTCTAGCGGTCAGGATTCCTGGTTTTCACCAGATTTTCCAGCAAGACCACTAAGGCTTGTATTTTCCTCCAGGAGAGGAGACGTCTCTGACCCTGGATCCCAGTTCTTCCGCTGAGAAACTGTCACAGGCTCTGTAGGAATATCCTAACAACACCACAACTTGCCATGAAAACAAAGCAACCGAGATCCCCAACATGTGAGGCCTCCATCTCCAAGGTTTTAACAGCAGGCCCCTCATCGGACCCCTGGCTCCAGGCCTGTTAATGGCATGAGAAAAAGTAGATGTCATGACAGGCCTCTGCCCAGTCGAACACCAACAGGTCCCGTGTAAGCTCAGGGACACCCGATTGGTGGGCCAGTGGCGCAATGGATAACGCGTCTGACTACGGATCAGAAGATTCTAGGTTCGACTCCTGGCTGGCTCGCTCTGCCTCTTTTGCTTCGCTGTCAGCCCATAGCCGTTTTTATTATTTCGTTTTATTAGCCCATAGTTTTTGTTATTATTATTATTGGATTGGTTGATTAATATAAAAAATTGACAGTCCAACAATAGGCTGCTTTGTCAGTGGGATAACAGTTACCATACATTACCATGCGTCTTTTCAAATGCATTGCATGAGTACTGTCACAAGGACCTTGCTTTACGACCAGTTTATAGTGTCTTTTATGCCATCGCAGGAATGGCAGGAAACTGAACCCCCTGGGCGAGGCAAAGGAGAGCTCCCTCTGGTGAGCCTGGTGAAATTGAATTCAGTAAACAATCCCTTCGGTTCATTCCCATGTTCTTAAAGGGGGCGGTCACACACTAAAAGCCAAAGGGCCTGCTCCAGGCGGGAGGAAGATCCCATATGGTCTAGCGGTCAGGATTCCTGGTTTTCACCCAGGCGGCCCGGGTTCGACTCCCGGTATGGGAAGTTAGGGTTGTCTTTGCTTCACTTATCGAGACAGCCAGCACGTCTGTCTGTGCTGTGTAGTAGCACTTTTAGCCAGCGGCGGAGCTTCAGCAACCTGATGGGTTGAGGTTCTGTCCCCGACCAGCGTGCCTTCTATAGCTCAGCTGGTAGAGCGGAGGACTGTAGGTGGCAAGTTGGCAATCCTTAGGTCGCTGGTTCGACTCCGGCTCGAAGGAGGTCGTTTTCACGCGCAAACCTTTCCGACGCCGTCAGCGCTTGAGTTTGTGGTGCGTCATTTTGCAATCACGACCGCGGCTGGAGGGCAAAAGCTCATTCCCTGACCGGGAATCGAACCCGGGCCGCGGCGGTGAGAGCGCCGAATCCTAACCACTAGACCACCAGGGAAGGTCTGTTGACTCCTTCCCCTCAAGCCCGGCTGTGGGCCTCTACCAGATTTTCCAGCAAGACCACTAAGGCTTGTATTTTCCTCCAGGAGAGGAGACGTCTCTGACCCTGGATCCCAGTTCTTCCGCTGAGAAACTGTCACAGGCTCTGTAGGAATATCCTAACAACACCACAACTTGCCATGAAAACAAAGCAACCGAGATCCCCAACATGTGAGGCCTCCATCTCCAAGGTTTTTACAGCAGGCCCCTCATCGGACCCCTGGCTCCAGGCCTGTTAATGGCATGAGAAAAAGTAGATGTCATGACAGGCCTCTGCCCAGTCGAACACCAACAGGTCCCGTGTAAGCTCAGGGACACCCGATTGGTGGGCCAGTGGCGCAGTGGATAACTGAATTCCTGACGTTGAATTCAGTAAACAATCCCTTCGGATCATTCCCATGTTCTTAAAGGGGGCGGTCACACACTAAAAGCCAAAGGGCCTGCTCCAGGCGGGAGGAAGATCCCATATGGTCTAGCGGTCAGGATTCCTGGTTTTCACCAGATTTTCCAGCAAGACCACTAAGGCTTGTATTTTCCTCCAGGAGAGGAGACGTCTCTGACCCTGGATCCCAGTTCTTCCGCTGAGAAACTGTCACAGGCTCTGTAGGAATATCCTAACAACACCACAACTTGCCATGAAAACAAAGCAACCGAGATCCCCAACATGTGAGGCCTCCATCTCCAAGGTTTTAACAGCAGGCCCCTCATCGGACCCCTGGCTCCAGGCCTGTTAATGGCATGAGAAAAAGTAGATGTCATGACAGGCCTCTGCCCAGTCGAACACCAACAGGTCCCGTGTAAGCTCAGGGACACCCGATTGGTGGGCCAGTGGCGCAATGGATAACGCGTCTGACTACGGATCAGAAGATTCTAGGTTCAACTCCTGGCTGGCTCGCTCTGCCTCTTTTGCTTCGCTGTCAGCCCATAGCCGTTTTTATTATTTCGTTTTATTAGCCCATAGTTTTTGTTATTATTATTATTGGATTGGTTGATTAATATAAAAAATTGACAGTCCAACAATAGGCTGCTTTGTCAGTGGGATAACAGTTACCATACATTACCATGCGTCTTTTCAAATGCATTGCATGAGTACTGTCACAAGGACCTTGCTTTACGACCAGTTTATAGTGTCTTTTATGCCATCGCAGGAATGGCAGGAAACTGAACCCCCTGGGCGAGGCAAAGGAGAGCTCCCTCTGGTGAGCCTGGTGAAATTGAATTCAGTAAACAATCCCTTCGGTTCATTCCCATGTTCTTAAAGGGGGCGGTCACACACTAAAAGCCAAAGGGCCTGCTCCAGGCGGGAGGAAGATCCCATATGGTCTAGCGGTCAGGATTCCTGGTTTTCACCCAGGCGGCCCGGGTTCGACTTCCTGACGTTGAATTCAGTAAACAATCCCTTCGGATCATTCCCATGTTCTTAAAGGGGGCGGTCACACACTAAAAGCCAAAGGGCCTGCTCCAGGCGGGAGGAAGATCCCATATGGTCTAGCGGTCAGGATTCCTGGTTTTCACCAGATTTTCCAGCAAGACCACTAAGGCTTGTATTTTCCTCCAGGAGAGGAGACGTCTCTGACCCTGGATCCCAGTTCTTCCGCTGAGAAACTGTCACAGGCTCTGTAGGAATATCCTAACAACACCACAACTTGCCATGAAAACAAAGCAACCGAGATCCCCAACATGTGAGGCCTCCATCTCCAAGGTTTTTACAGCAGGCCCCTCATCGGACCCCTGGCTCCAGGCCTGTTAATGGCATGAGAAAAAGTAGATGTCATGACAGGCCTCTGCCCAGTCGAACACCAACAGGTCCCGTGTAAGCTCAGGGACACCCGATTGGTGGGCCAGTGGCGCAATGGATAACGCGTCTGACTACGGATCAGAAGATTCTAGGTTCGACTCCTGGCTGGCTCGCTCTGCCTCTTTTGCTTCGCTGTCAGCCCATAGCCGTTTTTATTATTTCGTTTTATTAGCCCATAGTTTTTGTTATTATTATTATTGGATTGGTTGATTAATATAAAAAATTGACAGTCCAACAATAGGCTGCTTTGTCAGTGGGATAACAGTTACCATACATTACCATGCGTCTTTTCAAATGCATTGCATGAGTACTGTCACAAGGACCTTGCTTTACGACCAGTTTATAGTGTCTTTTATGCCATCGCAGGAATGGCAGGAAACTGAACCCCCTGGGCGAGGCAAAGGAGAGCTCCCTCTGGTGAGCCTGGTGAAATTGAATTCAGTAAACAATCCCTTCGGTTCATTCCCATGTTCTTAAAGGGGGCGGTCACACACTAAAAGCCAAAGGGCCTGCTCCAGGCGGGAGGAAGATCCCATATGGTCTAGCGGTCAGGATTCCTGGTTTTCACCCAGGCGGCCCGGGTTCGACTTCCTGACGTTGAATTCAGTAAACAATCCCTTCGGATCATTCCCATGTTCTTAAAGGGGGCGGTCACACACTAAAAGCCAAAGGGCCTGCTCCAGGCGGGAGGAAGATCCCATATGGTCTAGCGGTCAGGATTCCTGGTTTTCACCAGATTTTCCAGCAAGACCACTAAGGCTTGTATTTTCCTCCAGGAGAGGAGACGTCTCTGACCCTGGATCCCAGTTCTTCCGCTGAGAAACTGTCACAGGCTCTGTAGGAATATCCTAACAACACCACAACTTGCCATGAAAACAAAGCAACCGAGATCCCCAACATGTGAGGCCTCCATCTCCAAGGTTTTTACAGCAGGCCCCTCATCGGACCCCTGGCTCCAGGCCTGTTAATGGCATGAGAAAAAGTAGATGTCATGACAGGCCTCTGCCCAGTCGAACACCAACAGGTCCCGTGTAAGCTCAGGGACACCCGATTGGTGGGCCAGTGGCGCAATGGATAACGCGTCTGACTACGGATCAGAAGATTCTAGGTTCGACTCCTGGCTGGCTCGCTCTGCCTCTTTTGCTTCGCTGTCAGCCCATAGCCGTTTTTATTATTTCGTTTTATTAGCCCATAGTTTTTGTTATTATTATTATTGGATTGGTTGATTAATATAAAAAATTGACAGTCCAACAATAGGCTGCTTTGTCAGTGGGATAACAGTTACCATACATTACCATGCGTCTTTTCAAATGCATTGCATGAGTACTGTCACAAGGACCTTGCTTTACGACCAGTTTATAGTGTCTTTTATGCCATCGCAGGAATGGCAGGAAACTGAACCCCCTGGGCGAGGCAAAGGAGAGCTCCCTCTGGTGAGCCTGGTGAAATTGAATTCAGTAAACAATCCCTTCGGTTCATTCCCATGTTCTTAAAGGGGGCGGTCACACACTAAAAGCCAAAGGGCCTGCTCCAGGCGGGAGGAAGATCCCATATGGTCTAGCGGTCAGGATTCCTGGTTTTCACCCAGGCGGCCCGGGTTCGACTCCCGGTATGGGAAGTTAGGGTTGTCTTTGCTTCACTTATCGAGACAGCCAGCACGTCTGTCTGTGCTGTGTAGTAGCACTTTTAGCCAGCGGCGGAGCTTCAGCAACCTGATGGGTTGAGGTTCTGTCCCCGACCAGCGTGCCTTCTATAGCTCAGCTGGTAGAGCGGAGGACTGTAGGTGGCAAGTTGGCAATCCTTAGGTCGCTGGTTCGACTCCGGCTCGAAGGAGGTCGTTTTCACGCGCAAACCTTTCCGACGCCGTCAGCGCTTGAGTTTGTGGTGCGGCATTTTGCAATCACGACCGCGGCTGGAGGGCAAAAGCTCATTCCCTGACCGGGAATCGAACCCGGGCCGCGGCGGTGAGAGCGCCGAATCCTAACCACTAGACCACCAGGGAAGGTCTGTTGACTCCTTCCCCTCAAGCCCGGCTGTGGGCCTCTACCAGATTTTCCAGCAAGACCACTAAGGCTTGTATTTTCCTCCAGGAGAGGAGACGTCTCTGACCCTGGATCCCAGTTCTTCCGCTGAGAAACTGTCACAGGCTCTGTAGGAATATCCTAACAACACCACAACTTGCCATGAAAACAAAGCAACCGAGATCCCCAACATGTGAGGCCTCCATCTCCAAGGTTTTTACAGCAGGCCCCTCATCGGACCCCTGGCTCCAGGCCTGTTAATGGCATGAGAAAAAGTAGATGTCATGACAGGCCTCTGCCCAGTCGAACACCAACAGGTCCCGTGTAAGCTCAGGGACACCCGATTGGTGGGCCAGTGGCGCAGTGGATAACTGAATTCCTGACGTTGAATTCAGTAAACAATCCCTTCGGATCATTCCCATGTTCTTAAAGGGGGCGGTCACACACTAAAAGCCAAAGGGCCTGCTCCAGGCGGGAGGAAGATCCCATATGGTCTAGCGGTCAGGATTCCTGGTTTTCACCAGATTTTCCAGCAAGACCACTAAGGCTTGTATTTTCCTCCAGGAGAGGAGACGTCTCTGACCCTGGATCCCAGTTCTTCCGCTGAGAAACTGTCACAGGCTCTGTAGGAATATCCTAACAACACCACAACTTGCCATGAAAACAAAGCAACCGAGATCCCCAACATGTGAGGCCTCCATCTCCAAGGTTTTAACAGCAGGCCCCTCATCGGACCCCTGGCTCCAGGCCTGTTAATGGCATGAGAAAAAGTAGATGTCATGACAGGCCTCTGCCCAGTCGAACACCAACAGGTCCCGTGTAAGCTCAGGGACACCCGATTGGTGGGCCAGTGGCGCAATGGATAACGCGTCTGACTACGGATCAGAAGATTCTAGGTTCAACTCCTGGCTGGCTCGCTCTGCCTCTTTTGCTTCGCTGTCAGCCCATAGCCGTTTTTATTATTTCGTTTTATTAGCCCATAGTTTTTGTTATTATTATTATTGGATTGGTTGATTAATATAAAAAATTGACAGTCCAACAATAGGCTGCTTTGTCAGTGGGATAACAGTTACCATACATTACCATGCGTCTTTTCAAATGCATTGCATGAGTACTGTCACAAGGACCTTGCTTTACGACCAGTTTATAGTGTCTTTTATGCCATCGCAGGAATGGCAGGAAACTGAACCCCCTGGGCGAGGCAAAGGAGAGCTCCCTCTGGTGAGCCTGGTGAAATTGAATTCAGTAAACAATCCCTTCGGTTCATTCCCATGTTCTTAAAGGGGGCGGTCACACACTAAAAGCCAAAGGGCCTGCTCCAGGCGGGAGGAAGATCCCATATGGTCTAGCGGTCAGGATTCCTGGTTTTCACCCAGGCGGCCCGGGTTCGACTTCCTGACGTTGAATTCAGTAAACAATCCCTTCGGATCATTCCCATGTTCTTAAAGGGGGCGGTCACACACTAAAAGCCAAAGGGCCTGCTCCAGGCGGGAGGAAGATCCCATATGGTCTAGCGGTCAGGATTCCTGGTTTTCACCAGATTTTCCAGCAAGACCACTAAGGCTTGTATTTTCCTCCAGGAGAGGAGACGTCTCTGACCCTGGATCCCAGTTCTTCCGCTGAGAAACTGTCACAGGCTCTGTAGGAATATCCTAACAACACCACAACTTGCCATGAAAACAAAGCAACCGAGATCCCCAACATGTGAGGCCTCCATCTCCAAGGTTTTTACAGCAGGCCCCTCATCGGACCCCTGGCTCCAGGCCTGTTAATGGCATGAGAAAAAGTAGATGTCATGACAGGCCTCTGCCCAGTCGAACACCAACAGGTCCCGTGTAAGCTCAGGGACACCCGATTGGTGGGCCAGTGGCGCAATGGATAACGCGTCTGACTACGGATCAGAAGATTCTAGGTTCGACTCCTGGCTGGCTCGCTCTGCCTCTTTTGCTTCGCTGTCAGCCCATAGCCGTTTTTATTATTTCGTTTTATTAGCCCATAGTTTTTGTTATTATTATTATTGGATTGGTTGATTAATATAAAAAATTGACAGTCCAACAATAGGCTGCTTTGTCAGTGGGATAACAGTTACCATACATTACCATGCGTCTTTTCAAATGCATTGCATGAGTACTGTCACAAGGACCTTGCTTTACGACCAGTTTATAGTGTCTTTTATGCCATCGCAGGAATGGCAGGAAACTGAACCCCCTGGGCGAGGCAAAGGAGAGCTCCCTCTGGTGAGCCTGGTGAAATTGAATTCAGTAAACAATCCCTTCGGTTCATTCCCATGTTCTTAAAGGGGGCGGTCACACACTAAAAGCCAAAGGGCCTGCTCCAGGCGGGAGGAAGATCCCATATGGTCTAGCGGTCAGGATTCCTGGTTTTCACCCAGGCGGCCCGGGTTCGACTCCCGGTATGGGAAGTTAGGGTTGTCTTTGCTTCACTTATCGAGACAGCCAGCACGTCTGTCTGTGCTGTGTAGTAGCACTTTTAGCCAGCGGCGGAGCTTCAGCAACCTGATGGGTTGAGGTTCTGTCCCCGACCAGCGTGCCTTCTATAGCTCAGCTGGTAGAGTGGAGGACTGTAGGTGGCAAGTTGGCAATCCTTAGGTCGCTGGTTCGACTCCGGCTCGAAGGAGGTCGTTTTCACGCGCAAACCTTTCCGACGCCGTCAGCGCTTGAGTTTGTGGTGCGGCATTTTGCAATCACGACCGCGGCTGGAGGGCAAAAGCTCATTCCCTGACCGGGAATCGAACCCGGGCCGCGGCGGTGAGAGCGCCGAATCCTAACCACTAGACCACCAGGGAAGGTCTGTTGACTCCTTCCCCTCAAGCCCGGCTGTGGGCCTCTACCAGATTTTCCAGCAAGACCACTAAGGCTTGTATTTTCCTCCAGGAGAGGAGACGTCTCTGACCCTGGATCCCAGTTCTTCCGCTGAGAAACTGTCACAGGCTCTGTAGGAATATCCTAACAACACCACAACTTGCCATGAAAACAAAGCAACCGAGATCCCCAACATGTGAGGCCTCCATCTCCAAGGTTTTTACAGCAGGCCCCTCATCGGACCCCTGGCTCCAGGCCTGTTAATGGCATGAGAAAAAGTAGATGTCATGACAGGCCTCTGCCCAGTCGAACACCAACAGGTCCCGTGTAAGCTCAGGGACACCCGATTGGTGGGCCAGTGGCGCAGTGGATAACTGAATTCCTGACGTTGAATTCAGTAAACAATCCCTTCGGATCATTCCCATGTTCTTAAAGGGGGCGGTCACACACTAAAAGCCAAAGGGCCTGCTCCAGGCGGGAGGAAGATCCCATATGGTCTAGCGGTCAGGATTCCTGGTTTTCACCAGATTTTCCAGCAAGACCACTAAGGCTTGTATTTTCCTCCAGGAGAGGAGACGTCTCTGACCCTGGATCCCAGTTCTTCCGCTGAGAAACTGTCACAGGCTCTGTAGGAATATCCTAACAACACCACAACTTGCCATGAAAACAAAGCAACCGAGATCCCCAACATGTGAGGCCTCCATCTCCAAGGTTTTAACAGCAGGCCCCTCATCGGACCCCTGGCTCCAGGCCTGTTAATGGCATGAGAAAAAGTAGATGTCATGACAGGCCTCTGCCCAGTCGAACACCAACAGGTCCCGTGTAAGCTCAGGGACACCCGATTGGTGGGCCAGTGGCGCAATGGATAACGCGTCTGACTACGGATCAGAAGATTCTAAGTTCGACTCCTGGCTGGCTCGCTCTGCCTCTTTTGCTTCGCTGTCAGCCCATAGCCGTTTTTATTATTTCGTTTTATTAGCCCATAGTTTTTGTTATTATTATTATTGGATTGGTTGATTAATATAAAAAATTGACAGTCCAACAATAGGCTGCTTTGTCAGTGGGATAACAGTTACCATACATTACCATGCGTCTTTTCAAATGCATTGCATGAGTACTGTCACAAGGACCTTGCTTTACGACCAGTTTATAGTGTCTTTTATGCCATCGCAGGAATGGCAGGAAACTGAACCCCCTGGGCGAGGCAAAGGAGAGCTCCCTCTGGTGAGCCTGGTGAAATTGAATTCAGTAAACAATCCCTTCGGTTCATTCCCATGTTCTTAAAGGGGGCGGTCACACACTAAAAGCCAAAGGGCCTGCTCCAGGCGGGAGGAAGATCCCATATGGTCTAGCGGTCAGGATTCCTGGTTTTCACCCAGGCGGCCCGGGTTCGACTTCCTGACGTTGAATTCAGTAAACAATCCCTTCGGATCATTCCCATGTTCTTAAAGGGGGCGGTCACACACTAAAAGCCAAAGGGCCTGCTCCAGGCGGGAGGAAGATCCCATATGGTCTAGCGGTCAGGATTCCTGGTTTTCACCAGATTTTCCAGCAAGACCACTAAGGCTTGTATTTTCCTCCAGGAGAGGAGACGTCTCTGACCCTGGATCCCAGTTCTTCCGCTGAGAAACTGTCACAGGCTCTGTAGGAATATCCTAACAACACCACAACTTGCCATGAAAACAAAGCAACCGAGATCCCCAACATGTGAGGCCTCCATCTCCAAGGTTTTTACAGCAGGCCCCTCATCGGACCCCTGGCTCCAGGCCTGTTAATGGCATGAGAAAAAGTAGATGTCATGACAGGCCTCTGCCCAGTCGAACACCAACAGGTCCCGTGTAAGCTCAGGGACACCCGATTGGTGGGCCAGTGGCGCAATGGATAACGCGTCTGACTACGGATCAGAAGATTCTAGGTTCGACTCCTGGCTGGCTCGCTCTGCCTCTTTTGCTTCGCTGTCAGCCCATAGCCGTTTTTATTATTTCGTTTTATTAGCCCATAGTTTTTGTTATTATTATTATTGGATTGGTTGATTAATATAAAAAATTGACAGTCCAACAATAGGCTGCTTTGTCAGTGGGATAACAGTTACCATACATTACCATGCGTCTTTTCAAATGCATTGCATGAGTACTGTCACAAGGACCTTGCTTTACGACCAGTTTATAGTGTCTTTTATGCCATCGCAGGAATGGCAGGAAACTGAACCCCCTGGGCGAGGCAAAGGAGAGCTCCCTCTGGTGAGCCTGGTGAAATTGAATTCAGTAAACAATCCCTTCGGTTCATTCCCATGTTCTTAAAGGGGGCGGTCACACACTAAAAGCCAAAGGGCCTGCTCCAGGCGGGAGGAAGATCCCATATGGTCTAGCGGTCAGGATTCCTGGTTTTCACCCAGGCGGCCCGGGTTCGACTCCCGGTATGGGAAGTTAGGGTTGTCTTTGCTTCACTTATCGAGACAGCCAGCACGTCTGTCTGTGCTGTGTAGTAGCACTTTTAGCCAGCGGCGGAGCTTCAGCAACCTGATGGGTTGAGGTTCTGTCCCCGACCAGCGTGCCTTCTATAGCTCAGCTGGTAGAGCGGAGGACTGTAGGTGGCAAGTTGGCAATCCTTAGGTCGCTGGTTCGACTCCGGCTCGAAGGAGGTCGTTTTCACGCGCAAACCTTTCCGACGCCGTCAGCGCTTGAGTTTGTGGTGCAGCATTTTGCAATCACGACCGCGGCTGGAGGGCAAAAGCTCATTCCCTGACCGGGAATCGAACCCGGGCCGCGGCGGTGAGAGCGCCGAATCCTAACCACTAGACCACCAGGGAAGGTCTGTTGACTCCTTCCCCTCAAGCCCGGCTGTGGGCCTCTACCAGATTTTCCAGCAAGACCACTAAGGCTTGTATTTTCCTCCAGGAGAGGAGACGTCTCTGACCCTGGATCCCAGTTCTTCCGCTGAGAAACTGTCACAGGCTCTGTAGGAATATCCTAACAACACCACAACTTGCCATGAAAACAAAGCAACCGAGATCCCCAACATGTGAGGCCTCCATCTCCAAGGTTTTTACAGCAGGCCCCTCATCAGACCCCTGGCTCCAGGCCTGTTAATGGCATGAGAAAAAGTAGATGTCATGACAGGCCTCTGCCCAGTCGAACACCAACAGGTCCCGTGTAAGCTCAGGGACACCCGATTGGTGGGCCAGTGGCGCAGTGGATAACTGAATTCCTGACGTTGAATTCAGTAAACAATCCCTTCGGATCATTCCCATGTTCTTAAAGGGGGCGGTCACACACTAAAAGCCAAAGGGCCTGCTCCAGGCGGGAGGAAGATCCCATATGGTCTAGCGGTCAGGATTCCTGGTTTTCACCAGATTTTCCAGCAAGACCACTAAGGCTTGTATTTTCCTCCAGGAGAGGAGACGTCTCTGACCCTGGATCCCAGTTCTTCCGCTGAGAAACTGTCACAGGCTCTGTAGGAATATCCTAACAACACCACAACTTGCCATGAAAACAAAGCAACCGAGATCCCCAACATGTGAGGCCTCCATCTCCAAGGTTTTAACAGCAGGCCCCTCATCGGACCCCTGGCTCCAGGCCTGTTAATGGCATGAGAAAAAGTAGATGTCATGACAGGCCTCTGCCCAGTCGAACACCAACAGGTCCCGTGTAAGCTCAGGGACACCCGATTGGTGGGCCAGTGGCGCAATGGATAACGCGTCTGACTACGGATCAGAAGATTCTAGGTTCAACTCCTGGCTGGATCGCTCTGCCTCTTTTGCTTCGCTGTCAGCCCA
>NC_137132.1:39915839-39920839 GCF_949319135.1 Squalius cephalus | reverse complement strand
TCTGTAGGAATATCCTAACAACACCACAACTTGCCATGAAAACAAAGCAACCGAGATCCCCAACATGTGAGGCCTCCATCTCCAAGGTTTTAACAGCAGGCCCCTCATCGGACCCCTGGCTCCAGGCCTGTTAATGGCATGAGAAAAAGTAGATGTCATGACAGGCCTCTGCCCAGTCGAACACCAACAGGTCCCGTGTAAGCTCAGGGACACCCGATTGGTGGGCCAGTGGCGCAATGGATAACGCGTCTGACTACGGATCAGAAGATTCTAGGTTCAACTCCTGGCTGGCTCGCTCTGCCTCTTTTGCTTCGCTGTCAGCCCATAGCCGTTTTTATTATTTCGTTTTATTAGCCCATAGTTTTTGTTATTATTATTATTGGATTGGTTGATTAATATAAAAAATTGACAGTCCAACAATAGGCTGCTTTGTCAGTGGGATAACAGTTACCATACATTACCATGCGTCTTTTCAAATGCATTGCATGAGTACTGTCACAAGGACCTTGCTTTACGACCAGTTTATAGTGTCTTTTATGCCATCGCAGGAATGGCAGGAAACTGAACCCCCTGGGCGAGGCAAAGGAGAGCTCCCTCTGGTGAGCCTGGTGAAATTGAATTCAGTAAACAATCCCTTCGGTTCATTCCCATGTTCTTAAAGGGGGCGGTCACACACTAAAAGCCAAAGGGCCTGCTCCAGGCGGGAGGAAGATCCCATATGGTCTAGCGGTCAGGATTCCTGGTTTTCACCCAGGCGGCCCGGGTTCGACTTCCTGACGTTGAATTCAGTAAACAATCCCTTCGGATCATTCCCATGTTCTTAAAGGGGGCGGTCACACACTAAAAGCCAAAGGGCCTGCTCCAGGCGGGAGGAAGATCCCATATGGTCTAGCGGTCAGGATTCCTGGTTTTCACCAGATTTTCCAGCAAGACCACTAAGGCTTGTATTTTCCTCCAGGAGAGGAGACGTCTCTGACCCTGGATCCCAGTTCTTCCGCTGAGAAACTGTCACAGGCTCTGTAGGAATATCCTAACAACACCACAACTTGCCATGAAAACAAAGCAACCGAGATCCCCAACATGTGAGGCCTCCATCTCCAAGGTTTTTACAGCAGGCCCCTCATCGGACCCCTGGCTCCAGGCCTGTTAATGGCATGAGAAAAAGTAGATGTCATGACAGGCCTCTGCCCAGTCGAACACCAACAGGTCCCGTGTAAGCTCAGGGACACCCGATTGGTGGGCCAGTGGCGCAATGGATAACGCGTCTGACTACGGATCAGAAGATTCTAGGTTCGACTCCTGGCTGGCTCGCTCTGCCTCTTTTGCTTCGCTGTCAGCCCATAGCCGTTTTTATTATTTCGTTTTATTAGCCCATAGTTTTTGTTATTATTATTATTGGATTGGTTGATTAATATAAAAAATTGACAGTCCAACAATAGGCTGCTTTGTCAGTGGGATAACAGTTACCATACATTACCATGCGTCTTTTCAAATGCATTGCATGAGTACTGTCACAAGGACCTTGCTTTACGACCAGTTTATAGTGTCTTTTATGCCATCGCAGGAATGGCAGGAAACTGAACCCCCTGGGCGAGGCAAAGGAGAGCTCCCTCTGGTGAGCCTGGTGAAATTGAATTCAGTAAACAATCCCTTCGGTTCATTCCCATGTTCTTAAAGGGGGCGGTCACACACTAAAAGCCAAAGGGCCTGCTCCAGGCGGGAGGAAGATCCCATATGGTCTAGCGGTCAGGATTCCTGGTTTTCACCCAGGCGGCCCGGGTTCGACTCCCGGTATGGGAAGTTAGGGTTGTCTTTGCTTCACTTATCGAGACAGCCAGCACGTCTGTCTGTGCTGTGTAGTAGCACTTTTAGCCAGCGGCGGAGCTTCAGCAACCTGATGGGTTGAGGTTCTGTCCCCGACCAGCGTGCCTTCTATAGCTCAGCTGGTAGAGCGGAGGACTGTAGGTGGCAAGTTGGCAATCCTTAGGTCGCTGGTTCGACTCCGGCTCGAAGGAGGTCGTTTTCACGCGCAAACCTTTCCGACGCCGTCAGCGCTTGAGTTTGTGGTGCGGCATTTTGCAATCACGACCGCGGCTGGAGGGCAAAAGCTCATTCCCTGACCGGGAATCGAACCCGGGCCGCGGCGGTGAGAGCGCCGAATCCTAACCACTAGACCACCAGGGAAGGTCTGTTGACTCCTTCCCCTCAAGCCCGGCTGTGGGCCTCTACCAGATTTTCCAGCAAGACCACTAAGGCTTGTATTTTCCTCCAGGAGAGGAGACGTCTCTGACCCTGGATCCCAGTTCTTCCGCTGAGAAACTGTCACAGGCTCTGTAGGAATATCCTAACAACACCACAACTTGCCATGAAAACAAAGCAACCGAGATCCCCAACATGTGAGGCCTCCATCTCCAAGGTTTTTACAGCAGGCCCCTCATCGGACCCCTGGCTCCAGGCCTGTTAATGGCATGAGAAAAAGTAGATGTCATGACAGGCCTCTGCCCAGTCGAACACCAACAGGTCCCGTGTAAGCTCAGGGACACCCGATTGGTGGGCCAGTGGCGCAGTGGATAACTGAATTCCTGACGTTGAATTCAGTAAACAATCCCTTCGGATCATTCCCATGTTCTTAAAGGGGGCGGTCACACACTAAAAGCCAAAGGGCCTGCTCCAGGCGGGAGGAAGATCCCATATGGTCTAGCGGTCAGGATTCCTGGTTTTCACCAGATTTTCCAGCAAGACCACTAAGGCTTGTATTTTCCTCCAGGAGAGGAGACGTCTCTGACCCTGGATCCCAGTTCTTCCGCTGAGAAACTGTCACAGGCTCTGTAGGAATATCCTAACAACACCACAACTTGCCATGAAAACAAAGCAACCGAGATCCCCAACATGTGAGGCCTCCATCTCCAAGGTTTTAACAGCAGGCCCCTCATCGGACCCCTGGCTCCAGGCCTGTTAATGGCATGAGAAAAAGTAGATGTCATGACAGGCCTCTGCCCAGTCGAACACCAACAGGTCCCGTGTAAGCTCAGGGACACCCGATTGGTGGGCCAGTGGCGCAATGGATAACGCGTCTGACTACGGATCAGAAGATTCTAGGTTCGACTCCTGGCTGGCTCGCTCTGCCTCTTTTGCTTCGCTGTCAGCCCATAGCCGTTTTTATTATTTCGTTTTATTAGCCCATAGTTTTTGTTATTATTATTATTGGATTGGTTGATTAATATAAAAAATTGACAGTCCAACAATAGGCTGCTTTGTCAGTGGGATAACAGTTACCATACATTACCATGCGTCTTTTCAAATGCATTGCATGAGTACTGTCACAAGGACCTTGCTTTACGACCAGTTTATAGTGTCTTTTATGCCATCGCAGGAATGGCAGGAAACTGAACCCCCTGGGCGAGGCAAAGGAGAGCTCCCTCTGGTGAGCCTGGTGAAATTGAATTCAGTAAACAATCCCTTCGGTTCATTCCCATGTTCTTAAAGGGGGCGGTCACACACTAAAAGCCAAAGGGCCTGCTCCAGGCGGGAGGAAGATCCCATATGGTCTAGCGGTCAGGATTCCTGGTTTTCACCCAGGCGGCCCGGGTTCGACTTCCTGACGTTGAATTCAGTAAACAATCCCTTCGGATCATTCCCATGTTCTTAAAGGGGGCGGTCACACACTAAAAGCCAAAGGGCCTGCTCCAGGCGGGAGGAAGATCCCATATGGTCTAGCGGTCAGGATTCCTGGTTTTCACCAGATTTTCCAGCAAGACCACTAAGGCTTGTATTTTCCTCCAGGAGAGGAGACGTCTCTGACCCTGGATCCCAGTTCTTCCGCTGAGAAACTGTCACAGGCTCTGTAGGAATATCCTAACAACACCACAACTTGCCATGAAAACAAAGCAACCGAGATCCCCAACATGTGAGGCCTCCATCTCCAAGGTTTTTACAGCAGGCCCCTCATCGGACCCCTGGCTCCAGGCCTGTTAATGGCATGAGAAAAAGTAGATGTCATGACAGGCCTCTGCCCAGTCGAACACCAACAGGTCCCGTGTAAGCTCAGGAACACCCGATTGGTGGGCCAGTGGCGCAATGGATAACGCGTCTGACTACGGATCAGAAGATTCTAGGTTCGACTCCTGGCTGGCTCGCTCTGCCTCTTTTGCTTCGCTGTCAGCCCATAGCCGTTTTTATTATTTCGTTTTATTAGCCCATAGTTTTTGTTATTATTATTATTGGATTGGTTGATTAATATAAAAAATTGACAGTCCAACAATAGGCTGCTTTGTCAGTGGGATAACAGTTACCATACATTACCATGCGTCTTTTCAAATGCATTGCATGAGTACTGTCACAAGGACCTTGCTTTACGACCAGTTTATAGTGTCTTTTATGCCATCGCAGGAATGGCAGGAAACTGAACCCCCTGGGCGAGGCAAAGGAGAGCTCCCTCTGGTGAGCCTGGTGAAATTGAATTCAGTAAACAATCCCTTCGGTTCATTCCCATGTTCTTAAAGGGGGCGGTCACACACTAAAAGCCAAAGGGCCTGCTCCAGGCGGGAGGAAGATCCCATATGGTCTAGCGGTCAGGATTCCTGGTTTTCACCCAGGCGGCCCGGGTTCGACTCCCGGTATGGGAAGTTAGGGTTGTCTTTGCTTCACTTATCGAGACAGCCAGCACGTCTGTCTGTGCTGTGTAGTAGCACTTTTAGCCAGCGGCGGAGCTTCAGCAACCTGATGGGTTGAGGTTCTGTCCCCGACCAGCGTGCCTTCTATAGCTCAGCTGGTAGAGCGGAGGACTGTAGGTGGCAAGTTGGCAATCCTTAGGTCGCTGGTTCGACTCCGGCTCGAAGGAGGTCGTTTTCACGCGCAAACCTTTCCGACGCCGTCAGCGCTTGAGTTTGTGGTGCGGCATTTTGCAATCACGACCGCGGCTGGAGGGCAAAAGCTCATTCCCTGACCTGGAATCGAACCCAGGCCGCGGCGGTGAGAGCGCCGAATCCTAACCACTAGAC
>NC_137132.1:39900839-39913339 GCF_949319135.1 Squalius cephalus | reverse complement strand
CGGAGCTTCAGCAACCTGATGGGTTGAGGTTCTGTCCCCGACCAGCGTGCCTTCTATAGCTCAGCTGGTAGAGCGGAGGACTGTAGGTGGCAAGTTGGCAATCCTTAGGTCGCTGGTTCGACTCCGGCTCGAAGGAGGTCGTTTTCACGCGCAAACCTTTCCGACGCCGTCAGCGCTTGAGTTTGTGGTGCGGCATTTTGCAATCACGACCGCGGCTGGAGGGCAAAAGCTCATTCCCTGACCGGGAATCGAACCCGGGCCGCGGCGGTGAGAGCGCCGAATCCTAACCACTAGACCACCAGGGAAGGTCTGTTGACTCCTTCCCCTCAAGCCCGGCTGTGGGCCTCTACCAGATTTTCCAGCAAGACCACTAAGGCTTGTATTTTCCTCCAGGAGAGGAGACGTCTCTGACCCTGGATCCCAGTTCTTCCGCTGAGAAACTGTCACAGGCTCTGTAGGAATATCCTAACAACACCACAACTTGCCATGAAAACAAAGCAACCGAGATCCCCAACATGTGAGGCCTCCATCTCCAAGGTTTTTACAGCAGGCCCCTCATCGGACCCCTGGCTCCAGGCCTGTTAATGGCATGAGAAAAAGTAGATGTCATGACAGGCCTCTGCCCAGTCGAACACCAACAGGTCCCGTGTAAGCTCAGGGACACCCGATTGGTGGGCCAGTGGCGCAGTGGATAACTGAATTCCTGACGTTGAATTCAGTAAACAATCCCTTCGGATCATTCCCATGTTCTTAAAGGGGGCGGTCACACACTAAAAGCCAAAGGGCCTGCTCCAGGCGGGAGGAAGATCCCATATGGTCTAGCGGTCAGGATTCCTGGTTTTCACCAGATTTTCCAGCAAGACCACTAAGGCTTGTATTTTCCTCCAGGAGAGGAGACGTCTCTGACCCTGGATCCCAGTTCTTCCGCTGAGAAACTGTCACAGGCTCTGTAGGAATATCCTAACAACACCACAACTTGCCATGAAAACAAAGCAACCGAGATCCCCAACATGTGAGGCCTCCATCTCCAAGGTTTTAACAGCAGGCCCCTCATCGGACCCCTGGCTCCAGGCCTGTTAATGGCATGAGAAAAAGTAGATGTCATGACAGGCCTCTGCCCAGTCGAACACCAACAGGTCCCGTGTAAGCTCAGGGACACCCGATTGGTGGGCCAGTGGCGCAATGGATAACGCGTCTGACTACGGATCAGAAGATTCTAGGTTCAACTCCTGGCTGGCTCGCTCTGCCTCTTTTGCTTCGCTGTCAGCCCATAGCCGTTTTTATTATTTCGTTTTATTAGCCCATAGTTTTTGTTATTATTATTATTGGATTGGTTGATTAATATAAAAAATTGACAGTCCAACAATAGGCTGCTTTGTCAGTGGGATAACAGTTACCATACATTACCATGCGTCTTTTCAAATGCATTGCATGAGTACTGTCACAAGGACCTTGCTTTACGACCAGTTTATAGTGTCTTTTATGCCATCGCAGGAATGGCAGGAAACTGAACCCCCTGGGCGAGGCAAAGGAGAGCTCCCTCTGGTGAGCCTGGTGAAATTGAATTCAGTAAACAATCCCTTCGGTTCATTCCCATGTTCTTAAAGGGGGCGGTCACACACTAAAAGCCAAAGGGCCTGCTCCAGGCGGGAGGAAGATCCCATATGGTCTAGCGGTCAGGATTCCTGGTTTTCACCCAGGCGGCCCGGGTTCGACTTCCTGACGTTGAATTCAGTAAACAATCCCTTCGGATCATTCCCATGTTCTTAAAGGGGGCGGTCACACACTAAAAGCCAAAGGGCCTGCTCCAGGCGGGAGGAAGATCCCATATGGTCTAGCGGTCAGGATTCCTGGTTTTCACCAGATTTTCCAGCAAGACCACTAAGGCTTGTATTTTCCTCCAGGAGAGGAGACGTCTCTGACCCTGGATCCCAGTTCTTCCGCTGAGAAACTGTCACAGGCTCTGTAGGAATATCCTAACAACACCACAACTTGCCATGAAAACAAAGCAACCGAGATCCCCAACATGTGAGGCCTCCATCTCCAAGGTTTTTACAGCAGGCCCCTCATCGGACCCCTGGCTCCAGGCCTGTTAATGGCATGAGAAAAAGTAGATGTCATGACAGGCCTCTGCCCAGTCGAACACCAACAGGTCCCGTGTAAGCTCAGGGACACCCGATTGGTGGGCCAGTGGCGCAATGGATAACGCGTCTGACTACGGATCAGAAGATTCTAGGTTCGACTCCTGGCTGGCTCGCTCTGCCTCTTTTGCTTCGCTGTCAGCCCATAGCCGTTTTTATTATTTCGTTTTATTAGCCCATAGTTTTTGTTATTATTATTATTGGATTGGTTGATTAATATAAAAAATTGACAGTCCAACAATAGGCTGCTTTGTCAGTGGGATAACAGTTACCATACATTACCATGCGTCTTTTCAAATGCATTGCATGAGTACTGTCACAAGGACCTTGCTTTACGACCAGTTTATAGTGTCTTTTATGCCATCGCAGGAATGGCAGGAAACTGAACCCCCTGGGCGAGGCAAAGGAGAGCTCCCTCTGGTGAGCCTGGTGAAATTGAATTCAGTAAACAATCCCTTCGGTTCATTCCCATGTTCTTAAAGGGGGCGGTCACACACTAAAAGCCAAAGGGCCTGCTCCAGGCGGGAGGAAGATCCCATATGGTCTAGCGGTCAGGATTCCTGGTTTTCACCCAGGCGGCCCGGGTTCGACTCCCGGTATGGGAAGTTAGGGTTGTCTTTGCTTCACTTATCGAGACAGCCAGCACGTCTGTCTGTGCTGTGTAGTAGCACTTTTAGCCAGCGGCGGAGCTTCAGCAACCTGATGGGTTGAGGTTCTGTCCCCGACCAGCGTGCCTTCTATAGCTCAGCTGGTAGAGCGGAGGACTGTAGGTGGCAAGTTGGCAATCCTTAGGTCGCTGGTTCGACTCCGGCTCGAAGGAGGTCGTTTTCACGCGCAAACCTTTCCGACGCCGTCAGCGCTTGAGTTTGTGGTGCGGCATTTTGCAATCACGACCGCGGCTGGAGGGCAAAAGCTCATTCCCTGACCTGGAATCGAACCCAGGCCGCGGCGGTGAGAGCGCCGAATCCTAACCACTAGACCACCAGGGAAGGTCTGTTGACTCCTTCCCCTCAAGCCCGGCTGTGGGCCTCTACCAGATTTTCCAGCAAGACCACTAAGGCTTGTATTTTCCTCCAGGAGAGGAGACGTCTCTGACCCTGGATCCCAGTTCTTCCGCTGAGAAACTGTCACAGGCTCTGTAGGAATATCCTAACAACACCACAACTTGCCATGAAAACAAAGCAACCGAGATCCCCAACATGTGAGGCCTCCATCTCCAAGGTTTTTACAGCAGGCCCCTCATCGGACCCCTGGCTCCAGGCCTGTTAATGGCATGAGAAAAAGTAGATGTCATGACAGGCCTCTGCCCAGTCGAACACCAACAGGTCCCGTGTAAGCTCAGGGACACCCGATTGGTGGGCCAGTGGCGCAGTGGATAACTGAATTCCTGACGTTGAATTCAGTAAACAATCCCTTCGGATCATTCCCATGTTCTTAAAGGGGGCGGTCACACACTAAAAGCCAAAGGGCCTGCTCCAGGCGGGAGGAAGATCCCATATGGTCTAGCGGTCAGGATTCCTGGTTTTCACCAGATTTTCCAGCAAGACCACTAAGGCTTGTATTTTCCTCCAGGAGAGGAGACGTCTCTGACCCTGGATCCCAGTTCTTCCGCTGAGAAACTGTCACAGGCTCTGTAGGAATATCCTAACAACACCACAACTTGCCATGAAAACAAAGCAACCGAGATCCCCAACATGTGAGGCCTCCATCTCCAAGGTTTTAACAGCAGGCCCCTCATCGGACCCCTGGCTCCAGGCCTGTTAATGGCATGAGAAAAAGTAGATGTCATGACAGGCCTCTGCCCAGTCGAACACCAACAGGTCCCGTGTAAGCTCAGGGACACCCGATTGGTGGGCCAGTGGCGCAATGGATAACGCGTCTGACTACGGATCAGAAGATTCTAGGTTCGACTCCTGGCTGGCTCGCTCTGCCTCTTTTGCTTCGCTGTCAGCCCATAGCCGTTTTTATTATTTCGTTTTATTAGCCCATAGTTTTTGTTATTATTATTATTGGATTGGTTGATTAATATAAAAAATTGACAGTCCAACAATAGGCTGCTTTGTCAGTGGGATAACAGTTACCATACATTACCATGCGTCTTTTCAAATGCATTGCATGAGTACTGTCACAAGGACCTTGCTTTACGACCAGTTTATAGTGTCTTTTATGCCATCGCAGGAATGGCAGGAAACTGAACCCCCTGGGCGAGGCAAAGGAGAGCTCCCTCTGGTGAGCCTGGTGAAATTGAATTCAGTAAACAATCCCTTCGGTTCATTCCCATGTTCTTAAAGGGGGCGGTCACAAAGGGGAAGATCCCATATGGTCTAGCGGTCAGGATTCCTGGTTTTCACCCAGGCGGCCCGGGTTCGACTTCCTGACGTTGAATTCAGTAAACAATCCCTTCGGATCATTCCCATGTTCTTAAAGGGGGCGGTCACACACTAAAAGCCAAAGGGCCTGCTCCAGGCGGGAGGAAGATCCCATATGGTCTAGCGGTCAGGATTCCTGGTTTTCACCAGATTTTCCAGCAAGACCACTAAGGCTTGTATTTTCCTCCAGGAGAGGAGACGTCTCTGACCCTGGATCCCAGTTCTTCCGCTGAGAAACTGTCACAGGCTCTGTAGGAATATCCTAACAACACCACAACTTGCCATGAAAACAAAGCAACCGAGATCCCCAACATGTGAGGCCTCCATCTCCAAGGTTTTAACAGCAGGCCCCTCATCGGACCCCTGGCTCCAGGCCTGTTAATGGCATGAGAAAAAGTAGATGTCATGACAGGCCTCTGCCCAGTCGAACACCAACAGGTCCCGTGTAAGCTCAGGGACACCCGATTGGTGGGCCAGTGGCGCAATGGATAACGCGTCTGACTACGGATCAGAAGATTCTAGGTTCGACTCCTGGCTGGCTCGCTCTGCCTCTTTTGCTTCGCTGTCAGCCCATAGCCGTTTTTATTATTTCGTTTTATTAGCCCATAGTTTTTGTTATTATTATTATTGGATTGGTTGATTAATATAAAAAATTGACAGTCCAACAATAGGCTGCTTTGTCAGTGGGATAACAGTTACCATACATTACCATGCGTCTTTTCAAATGCATTGCATGAGTACTGTCACAAGGACCTTGCTTTACGACCAGTTTATAGTGTCTTTTATGCCATCGCAGGAATGGCAGGAAACTGAACCCCCTGGGCGAGGCAAAGGAGAGCTCCCTCTGGTGAGCCTGGTGAAATTGAATTCAGTAAACAATCCCTTCGGTTCATTCCCATGTTCTTAAAGGGGGCGGTCACACACTAAAAGCCAAAGGGCCTGCTCCAGGCGGGAGGAAGATCCCATATGGTCTAGCGGTCAGGATTCCTGGTTTTCACCCAGGCGGCCCGGGTTCGACTTCCTGACGTTGAATTCAGTAAACAATCCCTTCGGATCATTCCCATGTTCTTAAAGGGGGCGGTCACACACTAAAAGCCAAAGGGCCTGCTCCAGGCGGGAGGAAGATCCCATATGGTCTAGCGGTCAGGATTCCTGGTTTTCACCAGATTTTCCAGCAAGACCACTAAGGCTTGTATTTTCCTCCAGGAGAGGAGACGTCTCTGACCCTGGATCCCAGTTCTTCCGCTGAGAAACTGTCACAGGCTCTGTAGGAATATCCTAACAACACCACAACTTGCCATGAAAACAAAGCAACCGAGATCCCCAACATGTGAGGCCTCCATCTCCAAGGTTTTTACAGCAGGCCCCTCATCGGACCCCTGGCTCCAGGCCTGTTAATGGCATGAGAAAAAGTAGATGTCATGACAGGCCTCTGCCCAGTCGAACACCAACAGGTCCCGTGTAAGCTCAGGGACACCCGATTGGTGGGCCAGTGGCGCAATGGATAACGCGTCTGACTACGGATCAGAAGATTCTAGGTTCGACTCCTGGCTGGCTCGCTCTGCCTCTTTTGCTTCGCTGTCAGCCCATAGCCGTTTTTATTATTTCGTTTTATTAGCCCATAGTTTTTGTTATTATTATTATTGGATTGGTTGATTAATATAAAAAATTGACAGTCCAACAATAGGCTGCTTTGTCAGTGGGATAACAGTTACCATACATTACCATGCGTCTTTTCAAATGCATTGCATGAGTACTGTCACAAGGACCTTGCTTTACGACCAGTTTATAGTGTCTTTTATGCCATCGCAGGAATGGCAGGAAACTGAACCCCCTGGGCGAGGCAAAGGAGAGCTCCCTCTGGTGAGCCTGGTGAAATTGAATTCAGTAAACAATCCCTTCGGTTCATTCCCATGTTCTTAAAGGGGGCGGTCACACACTAAAAGCCAAAGGGCCTGCTCCAGGCGGGAGGAAGATCCCATATGGTCTAGCGGTCAGGATTCCTGGTTTTCACCCAGGCGGCCCGGGTTCGACTCCCGGTATGGGAAGTTAGGGTTGTCTTTGCTTCACTTATCGAGACAGCCAGCACGTCTGTCTGTGCTGTGTAGTAGCACTTTTAGCCAGCGGCGGAGCTTCAGCAACCTGATGGGTTGAGGTTCTGTCCCCGACCAGCGTGCCTTCTATAGCTCAGCTGGTAGAGCGGAGGACTGTAGGTGGCAAGTTGGCAATCCTTAGGTCGCTGGTTCGACTCCGGCTCGAAGGAGGTCGTTTTCACGCGCAAACCTTTCCGACGCCGTCAGCGCTTGAGTTTGTGGTGCGGCATTTTGCAATCACGACCGCGGCTGGAGGGCAAAAGCTCATTCCCTGACCTGGAATCGAACCCAGGCCGCGGCGGTGAGAGCGCCGAATCCTAACCACTAGACCACCAGGGAAGGTCTGTTGACTCCTTCCCCTCAAGCCCGGCTGTGGGCCTCTACCAGATTTTCCAGCAAGACCACTAAGGCTTGTATTTTCCTCCAGGAGAGGAGACGTCTCTGACCCTGGATCCCAGTTCTTCCGCTGAGAAACTGTCACAGGCTCTGTAGGAATATCCTAACAACACCACAACTTGCCATGAAAACAAAGCAACCGAGATCCCCAACATGTGAGGCCTCCATCTCCAAGGTTTTTACAGCAGGCCCCTCATCGGACCCCTGGCTCCAGGCCTGTTAATGGCATGAGAAAAAGTAGATGTCATGACAGGCCTCTGCCCAGTCGAACACCAACAGGTCCCGTGTAAGCTCAGGGACACCCGATTGGTGGGCCAGTGGCGCAGTGGATAACTGAATTCCTGACGTTGAATTCAGTAAACAATCCCTTCGGATCATTCCCATGTTCTTAAAGGGGGCGGTCACACACTAAAAGCCAAAGGGCCTGCTCCAGGCGGGAGGAAGATCCCATATGGTCTAGCGGTCAGGATTCCTGGTTTTCACCAGATTTTCCAGCAAGACCACTAAGGCTTGTATTTTCCTCCAGGAGAGGAGACGTCTCTGACCCTGGATCCCAGTTCTTCCGCTGAGAAACTGTCACAGGCTCTGTAGGAATATCCTAACAACACCACAACTTGCCATGAAAACAAAGCAACCGAGATCCCCAACATGTGAGGCCTCCATCTCCAAGGTTTTAACAGCAGGCCCCTCATCGGACCCCTGGCTCCAGGCCTGTTAATGGCATGAGAAAAAGTAGATGTCATGACAGGCCTCTGCCCAGTCGAACACCAACAGGTCCCGTGTAAGCTCAGGGACACCCGATTGGTGGGCCAGTGGCGCAATGGATAACGCGTCTGACTACGGATCAGAAGATTCTAGGTTCGACTCCTGGCTGGCTCGCTCTGCCTCTTTTGCTTCGCTGTCAGCCCATAGCCGTTTTTATTATTTCGTTTTATTAGCCCATAGTTTTTGTTATTATTATTATTGGATTGGTTGATTAATATAAAAAATTGACAGTCCAACAATAGGCTGCTTTGTCAGTGGGATAACAGTTACCATACATTACCATGCGTCTTTTCAAATGCATTGCATGAGTACTGTCACAAGGACCTTGCTTTACGACCAGTTTATAGTGTCTTTTATGCCATCGCAGGAATGGCAGGAAACTGAACCCCCTGGGCGAGGCAAAGGAGAGCTCCCTCTGGTGAGCCTGGTGAAATTGAATTCAGTAAACAATCCCTTCGGTTCATTCCCATGTTCTTAAAGGGGGCGGTCACAAAGGGGAAGATCCCATATGGTCTAGCGGTCAGGATTCCTGGTTTTCACCCAGGCGGCCCGGGTTCGACTTCCTGACGTTGAATTCAGTAAACAATCCCTTCGGATCATTCCCATGTTCTTAAAGGGGGCGGTCACACACTAAAAGCCAAAGGGCCTGCTCCAGGCGGGAGGAAGATCCCATATGGTCTAGCGGTCAGGATTCCTGGTTTTCACCAGATTTTCCAGCAAGACCACTAAGGCTTGTATTTTCCTCCAGGAGAGGAGACGTCTCTGACCCTGGATCCCAGTTCTTCCGCTGAGAAACTGTCACAGGCTCTGTAGGAATATCCTAACAACACCACAACTTGCCATGAAAACAAAGCAACCGAGATCCCCAACATGTGAGGCCTCCATCTCCAAGGTTTTAACAGCAGGCCCCTCATCGGACCCCTGGCTCCAGGCCTGTTAATGGCATGAGAAAAAGTAGATGTCATGACAGGCCTCTGCCCAGTCGAACACCAACAGGTCCCGTGTAAGCTCAGGGACACCCGATTGGTGGGCCAGTGGCGCAATGGATAACGCGTCTGACTACGGATCAGAAGATTCTAGGTTCGACTCCTGGCTGGCTCGCTCTGCCTCTTTTGCTTCGCTGTCAGCCCATAGCCGTTTTTATTATTTCGTTTTATTAGCCCATAGTTTTTGTTATTATTATTATTGGATTGGTTGATTAATATAAAAAATTGACAGTCCAACAATAGGCTGCTTTGTCAGTGGGATAACAGTTACCATACATTACCATGCGTCTTTTCAAATGCATTGCATGAGTACTGTCACAAGGACCTTGCTTTACGACCAGTTTATAGTGTCTTTTATGCCATCGCAGGAATGGCAGGAAACTGAACCCCCTGGGCGAGGCAAAGGAGAGCTCCCTCTGGTGAGCCTGGTGAAATTGAATTCAGTAAACAATCCCTTCGGTTCATTCCCATGTTCTTAAAGGGGGCGGTCACACACTAAAAGCCAAAGGGCCTGCTCCAGGCGGGAGGAAGATCCCATATGGTCTAGCGGTCAGGATTCCTGGTTTTCACCCAGGCGGCCCGGGTTCGACTCCCGGTATGGGAAGTTAGGGTTGTCTTTGCTTCACTTATCGAGACAGCCAGCACGTCTGTCTGTGCTGTGTAGTAGCACTTTTAGCCAGCGGCGGAGCTTCAGCAACCTGATGGGTTGAGGTTCTGTCCCCGACCAGCGTGCCTTCTATAGCTCAGCTGGTAGAGCGGAGGACTGTAGGTGGCAAGTTGGCAATCCTTAGGTCGCTGGTTCGACTCCGGCTCGAAGGAGGTCGTTTTCACGCGCAAACCTTTCCGACGCCGTCAGCGCTTGAGTTTGTGGTGCGGCATTTTGCAATCACGACCGCGGCTGGAGGGCAAAAGCTCATTCCCTGACCGGGAATCGAACCCGGGCCGCGGCGGTGAGAGCGCCGAATCCTAACCACTAGACCACCAGGGAAGGTCTGTTGACTCCTTCCCCTCAAGCCCGGCTGTGGGCCTCTACCAGATTTTCCAGCAAGACCACTAAGGCTTGTATTTTCCTCCAGGAGAGGAGACGTCTCTGACCCTGGATCCCAGTTCTTCCGCTGAGAAACTGTCACAGGCTCTGTAGGAATATCCTAACAACACCACAACTTGCCATGAAAACAAAGCAACCGAGATCCCCAACATGTGAGGCCTCCATCTCCAAGGTTTTTACAGCAGGCCCCTCATCGGACCCCTGGCTCCAGGCCTGTTAATGGCATGAGAAAAAGTAGATGTCATGACAGGCCTCTGCCCAGTCGAACACCAACAGGTCCCGTGTAAGCTCAGGGACACCCGATTGGTGGGCCAGTGGCGCAGTGGATAACTGAATTCCTGACGTTGAATTCAGTAAACAATCCCTTCGGATCATTCCCATGTTCTTAAAGGGGGCGGTCACACACTAAAAGCCAAAGGGCCTGCTCCAGGCGGGAGGAAGATCCCATATGGTCTAGCGGTCAGGATTCCTGGTTTTCACCAGATTTTCCAGCAAGACCACTAAGGCTTGTATTTTCCTCCAGGAGAGGAGACGTCTCTGACCCTGGATCCCAGTTCTTCCGCTGAGAAACTGTCACAGGCTCTGTAGGAATATCCTAACAACACCACAACTTGCCATGAAAACAAAGCAACCGAGATCCCCAACATGTGAGGCCTCCATCTCCAAGGTTTTAACAGCAGGCCCCTCATCGGACCCCTGGCTCCAGGCCTGTTAATGGCATGAGAAAAAGTAGATGTCATGACAGGCCTCTGCCCAGTCGAACACCAACAGGTCCCGTGTAAGCTCAGGGACACCCGATTGGTGGGCCAGTGGCGCAATGGATAACGCGTCTGACTACGGATCAGAAGATTCTAGGTTCAACTCCTGGCTGGCTCGCTCTGCCTCTTTTGCTTCGCTGTCAGCCCATAGCCGTTTTTATTATTTCGTTTTATTAGCCCATAGTTTTTGTTATTATTATTATTGGATTGGTTGATTAATATAAAAAATTGACAGTCCAACAATAGGCTGCTTTGTCAGTGGGATAACAGTTACCATACATTACCATGCGTCTTTTCAAATGCATTGCATGAGTACTGTCACAAGGACCTTGCTTTACGACCAGTTTATAGTGTCTTTTATGCCATCGCAGGAATGGCAGGAAACTGAACCCCCTGGGCGAGGCAAAGGAGAGCTCCCTCTGGTGAGCCTGGTGAAATTGAATTCAGTAAACAATCCCTTCGGTTCATTCCCATGTTCTTAAAGGGGGCGGTCACACACTAAAAGCCAAAGGGCCTGCTCCAGGCGGGAGGAAGATCCCATATGGTCTAGCGGTCAGGATTCCTGGTTTTCACCCAGGCGGCCCGGGTTCGACTTCCTGACGTTGAATTCAGTAAACAATCCCTTCGGATCATTCCCATGTTCTTAAAGGGGGCGGTCACACACTAAAAGCCAAAGGGCCTGCTCCAGGCGGGAGGAAGATCCCATATGGTCTAGCGGTCAGGATTCCTGGTTTTCACCAGATTTTCCAGCAAGACCACTAAGGCTTGTATTTTCCTCCAGGAGAGGAGACGTCTCTGACCCTGGATCCCAGTTCTTCCGCTGAGAAACTGTCACAGGCTCTGTAGGAATATCCTAACAACACCACAACTTGCCATGAAAACAAAGCAACCGAGATCCCCAACATGTGAGGCCTCCATCTCCAAGGTTTTTACAGCAGGCCCCTCATCGGACCCCTGGCTCCAGGCCTGTTAATGGCATGAGAAAAAGTAGATGTCATGACAGGCCTCTGCCCAGTCGAACACCAACAGGTCCCGTGTAAGCTCAGGGACACCCGATTGGTGGGCCAGTGGCGCAATGGATAACGCGTCTGACTACGGATCAGAAGATTCTAGGTTCGACTCCTGGCTGGCTCGCTCTGCCTCTTTTGCTTCGCTGTCAGCCCATAGCCGTTTTTATTATTTCGTTTTATTAGCCCATAGTTTTTGTTATTATTATTATTGGATTGGTTGATTAATATAAAAAATTGACAGTCCAACAATAGGCTGCTTTGTCAGTGGGATAACAGTTACCATACATTACCATGCGTCTTTTCAAATGCATTGCATGAGTACTGTCACAAGGACCTTGCTTTACGACCAGTTTATAGTGTCTTTTATGCCATCGCAGGAATGGCAGGAAACTGAACCCCCTGGGCGAGGCAAAGGAGAGCTCCCTCTGGTGAGCCTGGTGAAATTGAATTCAGTAAACAATCCCTTCGGTTCATTCCCATGTTCTTAAAGGGGGCGGTCACACACTAAAAGCCAAAGGGCCTGCTCCAGGCGGGAGGAAGATCCCATATGGTCTAGCGGTCAGGATTCCTGGTTTTCACCCAGGCGGCCCGGGTTCGACTCCCGGTATGGGAAGTTAGGGTTGTCTTTGCTTCACTTATCGAGACAGCCAGCACGTCTGTCTGTGCTGTGTAGTAGCACTTTTAGCCAGCGGCGGAGCTTCAGCAACCTGATGGGTTGAGGTTCTGTCCCCGACCAGCGTGCCTTCTATAGCTCAGCTGGTAGAGCGGAGGACTGTAGGTGGCAAGTTGGCAATCCTTAGGTCGCTGGTTCGACTCCGGCTCGAAGGAGGTCGTTTTCACGCGCAAACCTTTCCGACGCCGTCAGCGCTTGAGTTTGTGGTGCGGCATTTTGCAATCACGACCGCGGCTGGAGGGCAAAAGCTCATTCCCTGAC
>NC_137132.1:39880839-39890839 GCF_949319135.1 Squalius cephalus | reverse complement strand
TAATTCAAGTAATTAATACAAAATATTTTTTAAAAATTGATTTTATAGATTAGCCGACCAAGCAGAATAAAGTATACAACTTAACGTTAACGTTACAATTTACTACAGCTTTATCAGCTGCAACATTAAAATGATTGTTACACATTAAGGCATCACTAATTATAATCCAATAATATAGTGTACATTAAGCTTTTACTTTTAGTACTTTTAGTATATTTTGATGCTAAACTTACTTGTTTTAGCTAAGCAGGCTAACATTTTGAATGCATGACATTTACTTGTAATAGAGCAGAGTGTTTCAAAGAGGGGAAAGTAGTGGTATAATAATGGTATAATAATTTTTTTTTAAATGACCTCTTACTCTGGGATCATTTTGAGATTCTGATATGTAAGCCAACATTTTGAGACTGTTGGAAAAATATACACACACAAAGCATAATATATAATCAACATTACAAGGTGATCATGAGTAAATATAGTAATGTAATATGCACAGCTGTATTAACTGATGTGTTACCAAATGTGTCTGTTTTTCTATAGTCTTTATATCTTCTTTTTTTATTTATTTAGATGGAACCTCGCTTCAGGAGACGAGCTGATGGGAGCCTGAATCTGACTGATACATTGGAAGCGACAAAGGTGAAGGAGGCCAACAAAGGAAAGCCGTACACAAGACCCCTGTCCCCGGAGATAGTGCTGGACAAGGCCAAGAAAAGCTTAAGTCAGCACCACGGAGATCTAGCTAACAGAAAGCACCTGCTGGGTTTCTTTGAAATCCAGTTTGGTGTATTTCGCGGGCAAACATTCAGGTGGGTGGCTGAAAATGCCCTGGGGTATGCTGCTTACCTGGTGGCAGCTATGAAGAGGGACCCCACAGGAGGTAGCAAAGACTCCCAAGAACATGCCCACAACAAAGCAAGTTTCAGGGAGTATTTTGAGCTCTTTCCTTCTGGCAGAATTGCCATTGCCATGAAGGAAGAGCAATATGCTGGGAAAGCTCCCCAGCACGCTACCACCACCCAGCACGCTACCACCACCCAGCACGCTGCCTCCACCCAGCACGCTACCACCACCCAGCACGCTGCCTCCACCCAGCACGCTACCACCACCCAGCACGCTACCACCCAGCACGCTACCACCACCCATACTTCCACCGCCTCTCTCCGCTCCCTCTTGTTTAGGAAGTTGCCTGACCAGAAAAGCCTAACCAAGACCATAGAAAGGCTGGTTTCCCCCGTCAAAGCCACACCTTGTAAGCAAACATTTATTTGTATTACACTTTTTTTGGTTTGTTTAGTATTTATCACTTTGTAGGATTTTAGGATTTATTGTTCTGTAGTCATGTCTATCTTTTTGTCCTGTGTTTTGTTTTCACATACATTTATTCAACAATATTATTGATCTGCCTTATGGGTTGACAATGATGCAATTTTCTTCTAGAAACAAACTTTGTTGTATTATTTTCATGTTATCAATGTGAAGCTGCTTTGATACAAACTGTATTGTAAAAAGCGCTATATAAATAAAGGTGACTTGACTTGACTTTTGTTTTGTAGCTTTGACCCAGGCACGTCCTCGGCCCTCAGCCACCCTCACCCGCCCGACTGTGTCGATTGAGGCAGCCACAGGGCCCTCAGCCACCCTCACCCGCCCGACTGTGTCCATTGAGGCAGCCACAGGGACCTCAGCCACCCTCACCCGCCCGACTGTGTCCATTGAGATAGATGACAGCACACTGCTGGCAGAGGCAACTAGGTGTGAGAAGGCACATCTGGCATGTACGTATATAATTATTTAAAACATACAACAAAATATTCAAGTTTCCATTCCAGGGATAAAAAAGTAAAGGGAAGCAATGTGAATTTGCATTTGTTTTTTTATGTATTTATGTCTGTTTTTGTTTTTTTCCCCAGCACGACGAGTCTGTCTTCCAGCTGGATGGATACACACTCTGCCTGAAGTGGATCAGAGGTGGATTTCCAAGGCCCTGTTCAGGTGGACAGCACAGGGACATCCTGAGCTGATCTTTAGCAGGGTGACCAAACTTTGGTGGTATCCTCCACAGGTTCCACTGAAGACCAGTAATTGTCCTCCCTTGGAGAATTACTTTGGCCATCCCCTGCTGCTCTGGATGCCACGAAAACTGTGGCAAGTGAACCTGACCTGTCCACATCCAGACTGTCAGAAAGAACTTCTGACCTCAGCTGGCTTGCATCAAAAGATCAGGCAGGTGTTTGCCTTGGGTAAGATATACTTTGTGGCATCTGAATACCTGGCCTGCCGAAGATGTAAGAGGAAGGTCATCAGCTGGAGCCATGATATCGTCTCCCAGCTCGACATTGGCCACAGGGTGCAGTTCCCTTGCATTCTTACATCAAAACTTGCATGTGACGTCGAGGTAGTAAGTTTGATGCGTCAGCGAGGGCTGGGAAACAGCAGCAGCCAGATCCAGCGCAAGCTGCAGGAGCGTCATTCTGAGGTGTGGTTGCAAAAGACAGTCCAGTATCTGACAGATTGCAAGGGGATTGCCAGTGCTGTCACGTCGAGCCTAATCCTGCCTGTAACATTTGAACCTCCTCCTTCAATGCCTTCTGTCCCTAAGCACCGGTGGCTGATGCAGGTGTATGCCCAGGATGTCCTGCAAAGGCTGGATGAGATCAAGGCCACAATAACATCACAATATGGTCGGATCTTAAAAATGGATTCTACCAAAAAAGTGGCCAGAAAACTAGCAGGACGCAGCTATGGCACTGCTACCTGGGCAACCAATGTTGGAAATGAGCATGGACAGGTGATCATGTCCGTGCTCACAGCCAGTGAAGGTTTTGGTCTCGGGCCAATGATTGAAGGCCTCATCAGGCGGTACAGAGTGGCTGGGGTGGCTCCTCCCGAGGTACTGTATGTCGACCGAGACTGCTGTGGCAACACTCTTCTGAGGAGGATGTTTGAAGAGTGGGAGCAAATGACCATCCGGTTAGATATATGGCACTTCATGCGGAGGTTTGCTGTGGGTTGCACCACTGACTCACACCAGTTGTATGCCACATTTATGAGTCGCCTCAGCCACTGTATTTTCATGTGGGACCAGGTCGACCTGACGGCCCTGAAGAAGGCGAAACGTGCAGAGCTAGAAGCTGACTGGAAACCTTCATCCGAGGCTGATGTGCTGCGCTGTATCAGCCGTAGCGAGCTAGCCCTCCATTGCAGGAGAACGACTCGTGGGACCAAGGAGACCCTGGCGCTGATTGAGAGCCATATTCAGGCATTTGATGGAGATGCTGGTCGTGACACCATGGGGGTCCCACTTATAAACTCAGCCCGGATGAGAGAGATCTTGAAGTCCCAGCGGAAGCATGTGGCCTGCATCCAGGATCCTCTGGGTGTGCAGCTCTACATGCAGACGGGCACTTTAGTTAAGGGAGGGCACCGTCTGCCAACCTACCGCTGTGCCAGAGGTTCCACTTCGCTTGAGTCATTTCACCTGCACCTTAACAGATTCATCCCAGGTAAATAAATGACTTCACTGAATTGTTAAAATAAGATTTGATTTAATTATATATTAAAATAAGTATGAGAATTGCAAGAACAGCTATTTGTGTATCCATATGACATTTTTGTGTGGTCTTATTTTTCTTTTTTGAATTTACAGGTACGTTGGCAAGTGACACCTTCTTCCAGGCGTATCTTTTGGATGGACTTGCAAGGTGGAATGAGGACCGGGCTGTGGCAGCAACAACTGATGAGCAGCAGCCACATTCCTACAATCATCTTCTGCGTCATGCTGTCAATACTCTTGCAGAGGAGGTTATGGGCAAGAAAATCATCCCTTATGTTGGGCCAAGAAAGTACACTGGTAGATAACTATTTGTTGTTTTTGGTGACAATTTCATTCAAGTGTACACATACCATTTAACCACTGAGTTATAATATAACATCCTGGCATATTATCTAATTGTCATTGTTTTAATATTTTAAAGGTGAGCTTATCGGAGTGGAATACCTTTACCAGCAAACTGGTAAAGTTCTGCAGGACTACAAGTTGGCCATTGAAGAGTCAGAGACCACAGAGGTTGGTATAGAAGTGGATGAAGGTTATGCTGAACTTGAGGAGTTTCAGGACATCACTGTCCCCACCTTTGATACAGAACGGACACCTTCTGCCTCTTCACAAGCATCAGTGTCTGCAGCATCATCTCCAATCCCTCCATCACCATTGACATCTCCTGTCACCAGCTCCATGGCATCACTGTCTGTGGTCCCTCCATCACCATTGACATCTCCTGTCACCAGCTCCATGGCATCACTGTCTTCGGTCCCTCCATCACCATTGACATCTCCTGTCACCAGCTCCATGGCATCACTGTCTGTGGTCCCTCCATCACCATTGACATCTCCTGTCACCAGCTCCATGGCATCACTGTCTTCGGTCCCTCCATCACCATTGACATCTCCTGTCAGCAGCTCCATGGCATCACTGTCTGTGGTCCCTCCATCACCATTGACATCTCCTGTCACCAGCTCACCGCACAGTCATTCAAAGCCAGGACTCTTTCCTGGAGCACATAGCTGTGAGTTTACCAAAGTATTCATAGAGGTTTTGGTAATTGTTGTCACACTAACTCTATATGTATATATGTCGTATTGAAAGGCAAAAATACAAATTTAAACTAAATGTTTACCTTTTTCATGTAGTCCCAGTGGACCAATTATCGGCAGAAACTGGTCTTCCGACATCTGAAGAGAACACTTCACATGATGTAAGGGCCCAGTTTTGTTTTTAATGTTCATTAACTTGTGCAAACAAAATATGGGTTATGTTGGCTGTGCTTTCATATGAATATTTGTATTGATTGCTGCTATCAAAAGTTCCTAAATTATCTTTCATTTTAGGATTCTGTTGGACCTGATAATATTGAGGGGTATGGAGCAGTGCAGGACTTGGCAGAGTTTTTGGTTAGCCTCAGAGACCACCGCCTGGCCTTGACTGGAGAAGAGTGCGTCAAGATAATCACCCTATGGCAGGCATTGGGGGAGTATGACAAGAGGAAGACCATTTACTCCCCACGTCACCAAACCTCCCTAAAACAGGGACGATTCAGGGCCACTAAAAAGATTGTGGCACCAGGTGTGGAGAGCACCAAAAGGTATGTTAAATTTAGCAAACACAGGTTCTTGATTGTCTTAAAAGTTTTGAATAAAATAAACAAGACAACATAACTATGCACAGATATTAAAAATAACATCTAGACAACACAAAGCAAAACAGACAGAATAGAAAAGGGGGAAAAAAAGCAATACAAATAACAGAGTAAGGATCACTAATTGAAATTAATAATATGTATTCTGCTGTAATTTGCAGGTGTTTCGTTGGGGCTCATAGTCCTGCACAGTGGCCTGACTGCAATCGAGTGGTGGAGGCCATCTTCACAAGGCTCTGTGCCCTCTACCCAAACGTGGTGCGGTGTGATGGAGTGAGGGTGTCCCGCTTCACAATGGTGGTACGTGCTTACAAGCACATCCGAGAGTGCATCCTCACCAATGCTAAGGTGATGAGCGAGACCACCATCCAGCTCCCAGAAGTTAATGCTGCAACAGTCACACAATGGTGAGTTAATTAGCATTGTTACAGCTAAGCCTAAATTTAAAGCAGCTGAGGGCCACACAGAGGGTTCAAGTAATTGACGCGGTTGACTTAATGTAGCTATGGCTGCTTTGACGGGTCTAGAAACAAATCAACAAGAGTCTAATTTCTGCTTTCTTCTCCATTATGAAAGATAAGATTTATTGCTCACGACACGGTATTCAAAAGACTGCAAGTATCCATAATCAGTACAACGTTCCATCTCCATAAACAGCTTTCCAACACACATACAAACGAACAGCTACAGTACCAGCGGCGTTTTACAAAAGCAATGATACACGAGATGAGGGTGTGATCAATTGCTCTGTGATCTCAGCTGTGTCATGCTGTTGCATCATAGTCGTGATCAAATATAGTACTTGATGACACCATCTTTTGTATTATTGCTTAAATGGTTATTAATATTTATTTGCTTCATGTTTTCCCAGGTTCAGCAGGCGTTGCAAAACACAAGAACAGGATATTTTGAAGCAGGGTATCCAAGCCCCTGAAGCACCCATGGCAGGACCTGAGAACCTTCCTGCGGCTATGCAGAAAGGGCCGACTCTCTATTCCGGCAATTTGGCTGAACCTCACCTTTTCATTCTGCCACCAAACACTGCTGGGGAGGCAAAACTAAAGGGGAGGTCGCAACCTCAGGCCATCTTCCAGGCTCCACCATCACATCAAGGACTTCGTGTCATTGCACCAGCACCACCTGTCTCTCTCCCTTTCATTGCACCACCTGTGCAGCTTCCTACAGTGCCTGGTACCTCACAGGTGATGTTCTATAGCCTCCCATTACCTTCAGCTATGCCACCATCAGCTCAGACACAGACATCCAGTCAAGCGGTTCCTTACTCCACTCTGCAGTACAGAAAAAGAAAACAGGAGAAGGAGCAGCAGACTGGAACTGTCACAAGAAAGTATGTGAGGAAGACAGACGTCATTCTTTGCAGAAAGTGCAACAAAGAGAGAAAGCCACCATCACATCTTCAGTACTTTGGGAACTGGTACTGCGAAGAGTCTGAGACTCAAACATATGATGAATGGAGGGCTGTGCTGATGGAACGAGGTTATAGGAAAAAAAAGCCAGGAAATGACAACCCTCCATCTTCTTAAAATGGCTCTTTCAGCACGTTATTTTTATTTATTTATTTGATTAATGTTTGATTATAGAGCAATTCTCCAACAATGACAGCTGTCTCTAAAATGTAAAACGCATGTATGAGTATGATGGGGATAATGGGTGTTGTGTTTGTACCTTTATTTTTGTTTTGTTCATTTTATTTATCTTACACTTTATTTGATTACATTTGTTTACAGTTTTTAGAATACGAGAGAAAGACAGGTAGGTATATTGTATCAGGTAATTTAATTCTTATTGGAGTTAAGTGAAATGTACTTGGCCTAGGGAAAGAAACTATCCAGAGATTGGTGGCCCATTGTTTTAATGGTCCTGTTAGTAGCTGTCACAGGGCAACAGGTGGTTGCCTGGATGAGAAGTTTATTTTAGTTATTTTGTTATGTTAACTTATGCCAAAAGTTATTTATGTACCTGATTATCATTACTATCATTATTACTATTTTTATTCTTAATAATATATATTTTAAATAATAATAATAGATGAGAAGCATTTATTTTAGTTTATTTATGTTGTGCCTTAAGTTATTTATGTTATAGTTGTTTATGTTATTTATGATTATTATTACTACTGTTATTATTATTAATACTACCACTATCAATAATTGTTGTGATTATATTAAAAATATATAATAGGGATTTGGACGTTTCTGTGTTTTTTCTTCTTCCTCTTATCATTATTATTATTGTTTACTTAAATTGCTACTATCATTACTACTATTATTATTAATAATAATATATATTTTAAATAATAATAATAGATGAGAAACATTTATTTTAGTTTATTTATGTTTAGTTACGTCTTAAGTTATTTATGTACCTGATTATTATTACTACTATTATTATTAATAATACTACCACTATTAATAATTGTTGTGATTATATAAAAAATATATAATAGGGATTTGGACGTTTCTGTGTTTTTTCTTCTTCCTCTTATCATTATTATTATTGTTTACCTAAATTGCTACTATCATTACTACTATTATTAATAATAATATATATTTTAAATAATAATAATAATAATAATAGATGAGAAGCATTTATTTTAGTTTATTTATGTTTAGTTATGTCTTAAGTTATTTATGTACCTGATTATTATTACTACTATTATTATTAATAATACTACCACTATTAATAATTGTTGTGATTATATAAAAAATATATAATAGGGGTTTGGACGTTTATTGTTTACCTAAATTGCTACAACAACTACACTAAAATGATAAACATATTTTAATTTCTACACATGACAGAATTATCTGGACTTAAATGTGTAGATAAATAACATTAATCTCATATTAAACTCATATTAAAAGTTTGGACGAGCGGGATTCGATCCGACGATCTCCGGGTCTATTTCACGCATGTTGTGATAGCTTAGATAGACGTATGCGCGCCGTCCTTGGCGCAATGGATAACGCGTCTGACTACGGATCAGAAGATTCTAGGTTCGACTCCTGGCTGGCTCGCTCTGCCTCTTTTGCTTCGCTGTCAGCCCATAGCCGTTTTTATTATTTCGTTTTATTAGCCCATAGTTTTTGTTATTATTATTATTGGATTGGTTGATTAATATAAAAAATTGACAGTCCAACAATAGGCTGCTTTGTCAGTGGGATAACAGTTACCATACATTACCATGCGTCTTTTCAAATGCATTGCATGAGTACTGTCACAAGGACCTTGCTTTACGACCAGTTTATAGTGTCTTTTATGCCATCGCAGGAATGGCAGGAAACTGAACCCCCTGGGCGAGGCAAAGGAGAGCTCCCTCTGGTGAGCCTGGTGAAATTGAATTCAGTAAACAATCCCTTCGGTTCATTCCCATGTTCTTAAAGGGGGCGGTCACACACTAAAAGCCAAAGGGCCTGCTCCAGGCGGGAGGAAGATCCCATATGGTCTAGCGGTCAGGATTCCTGGTTTTCACCCAGGCGGCCCGGGTTCGACTCCCGGTATGGGAAGTTAGGGTTGTCTTTGCTTCACTTATCGAGACAGCCAGCACGTCTGTCTGTGCTGTGTAGTAGCACTTTTAGCCAGCGGCGGAGCTTCAGCAACCTGATGGGTTGAGGTTCTGTCCCCGACCAGCGTGCCTTCGATAGCTCAGCTGGTAGAGCGGAGGACTGTAGGTGGCAAGTTGGCAATCCTTAGGTCGCTGGTTCGACTCCGGCTCGAAGGAGGTCGTTTTCACGCGCAAACATTTCCGACGCCGTCAGCGCTTGAGTTTGTGGTGCGGCATTTTGCAATCACGACCGCGGCTGGAGGGCAAAAGCTCATTCCCTGACCGGGAATCGAACCCGGGCCGCGGCGGTGAGAGCGCCGAATCCTAACCACTAGACCACCAGGGAAGGTCTGTTGACTCCTTCCCCTCAAGCCCGGCTGTGGGCCTCTACCAGATTTTCCAGCAAGACCACTAAGGCTTGTATTTTCCTCCAGGAGAGGAGACGTCTCTGACCCTGGATCCCAGTTCTTCCGCTGAGAAACTGTCACAGGCTCTGTAGGAATATCCTAACAACACCACAACTTGCCATGAAAACAAAGCAACCGAGATCCCCAACATGTGAGGCCTCCATCTCCAAGGTTTTAACAGCAGGCCCCTCATCGGACCCCTGGCTCCAGGCCTGTTAATGGCATGAGAAAAAGTAGATGTCATGACAGGCCTCTGCCCAGTCGAACACCAACAGGTCCCGTGTAAGCTCAGGGACACCCGATTGGTGGGCCAGTGGCGCAATGGATAACGCGTCTGACTACGGATCAGAAGATTCTAGGTTCAACTCCTGGCTGGCTCGCTCTGCCTCTTTTGCTTCGCTGTCAGCCCATAGCCGTTTTTATTATTTCGTTTTATTAGCCCATAGTTTTTGTTATTATTATTATTGGATTGGTTGATTAATATAAAAAATTGACAGTCCAACAATAGGCTGCTTTGTCAGTGGGATAACAGTTACCATACATTACCATGCGTCTTTTCAAATGCATTGCATGAGTACTGTCACAAGGACCTTGCTTTACGACCAGTTTATAGTGTCTTTTATGCCATCGCAGGAATGGCAGGAAACTGAACCCCCTGGGCGAGGCAAAGGAGAGCTCCCTCTGGTGAGCCTGGTGAAATTGAATTCAGTAAACAATCCCTTCGGTTCATTCCCATGTTCTTAAAGGGGGCGGTCACACACTAAAAGCCAAAGGGCCTGCTCCAGGCGGGAGGAAGATCCCATATGGTCTAGCGGTCAGGATTCCTGGTT
>NC_137132.1:39873339-39875839 GCF_949319135.1 Squalius cephalus | reverse complement strand
CCTGGCTCCAGGCCTGTTAATGGCATGAGAAAAAGTAGATGTCATGACAGGCCTCTGCCCAGTCGAACACCAACAGGTCCCGTGTAAGCTCAGGGACACCCGATTGGTGGGCCAGTGGCGCAGTGGATAACTGAATTCCTGACGTTGAATTCAGTAAACAATCCCTTCGGATCATTCCCATGTTCTTAAAGGGGGCGGTCACACACTAAAAGCCAAAGGGCCTGCTCCAGGCGGGAGGAAGATCCCATATGGTCTAGCGGTCAGGATTCCTGGTTTTCACCAGATTTTCCAGCAAGACCACTAAGGCTTGTATTTTCCTCCAGGAGAGGAGACGTCTCTGACCCTGGATCCCAGTTCTTCCGCTGAGAAACTGTCACAGGCTCTGTAGGAATATCCTAACAACACCACAACTTGCCATGAAAACAAAGCAACCGAGATCCCCAACATGTGAGGCCTCCATCTCCAAGGTTTTAACAGCAGGCCCCTCATCGGACCCCTTCCTGACGTTGGCTCCAGGCCTGTTAATGGCATGAGAAAAAATAGATGTCATGACAGGCCTCTGCCCAGTCGAACACCAACAGGTCCCGTGTAAGCTCAGGGACACCCGATTGGTGGGCCAGTGGCGCAATGGATAACTGAATTCCTGACGTTGAATTCAGTAAACAATCCCTTCGGATCATTCCCATGTTCTTAAAGGGGGCGGTCACACACTAAAAGCCAAAGGGCCTGCTCCAGGCGGGAGGAAGATCCCATATGGTCTAGCGGTCAGGATTCCTGGTTTTCACCAGATTTTCCAGCAAGACCACTAAGGCTTGTATTTTCCTCCAGGAGAGGAGACGTCTCTGACCCTGGATCCCTGTTCTTCCGCTGAGAAACTGTCACAGGCTCTGTAGGAATATCCTAACAACACCACAACTTGCCAAGAAAACAAAGCAACCGAGATCCCCAACATGTGAGGCCTCCATCTCCAAGGTTTTTACAGCAGGCCCCTCATCGGACCCCTGGCTCCAGGCCTGTTAATGGCATGAGAAAAAGTAGATGTCATGACAGGCCTCTGCCCAGTCGAACACCAACAGGTCCCGTGTAAGCTCAGGGACACCCGATTGGTGGGCCAGTGGCGCAGTGGATAACTGAATTCCTGACGTTGAATTCAGTAAACAATCCCTTCGGATCATTCCCATGTTCTTAAAGGGGGCGGTCACACACTAAAAGCCAAAGGGCCTGCTCCAGGCGGGAGGAAGATCCCATATGGTCTAGCGGTCAGGATTCCTGGTTTTCACCAGATTTTCCAGCAAGACCACTAAGGCTTGTATTTTCCTCCAGGAGAGGAGACGTCTCTGACCCTGGATCCCAGTTCTTCCGCTGAGAAACTGTCACAGGCTCTGTAGGAATATCCTAACAACACCACAACTTGCCATGAAAACAAAGCAACCGAGATCCCCAACATGTGAGGCCTCCATCTCCAAGGTTTTAACAGCAGGCCCCTCATCGGACCCCTGGCTCCAGGCCTGTTAATGGCATGAGAAAAAGTAGATGTCATGACAGGCCTCTGCCCAGTCGAACACCAACAGGTCCCGTGTAAGCTCAGGGACACCCGATTGGTGGGCCAGTGGCGCAATGGATAACGCGTCTGACTACGGATCAGAAGATTCTAGGTTCGACTCCTGGCTGGCTCGCTCTGCCTCTTTTGCTTCGCTGTCAGCCCATAGCCGTTTTTATTGTTTCGTTTTATTAGCCCATAGTTTTTGTTATTATTATTATTGGATTGGTTGATTAATATAAAAAATTGACAGTCCAACAATAGGCTGCTTTGTCAGTGGGATAACAGTTACCATACATTACCATGCGTCTTTTCAAATGCATTGCATGAGTACTGTCACAAGGACCTTGCTTTACGACCAGTTTATAGTGTCTTTTATGCCATCGCAGGAATGGCAGGAAACTGAACCCCCTGGGCGAGGCAAAGGAGAGCTCCCTCTGGTGAGCCTGGTGAAATTGAATTCAGTAAACAATCCCTTCGGTTCATTCCCATGTTCTTAAAGGGGGCGGTCACACACTAAAAGCCAAAGGGCCTGCTCCAGGCGGGAGGAAGATCCCATATGGTCTAGCGGTCAGGATTCCTGGTTTTCACCCAGGCGGCCCGGGTTCGACTCCCGGTATGGGAAGTTAGGGTTGTCTTTGCTTCACTTATCGAGACAGCCAGCACGTCTGTCTGTGCTGTGTAGTAGCACTTTTAGCCAGCGGCGGAGCTTCAGCAACCTGATGGGTTGAGGTTCTGTCCCCGACCAGCGTGCCTTCTATAGCTCAGCTGGTAGAGCGGAGGACTGTAGGTGGCAAGTTGGCAATCCTTAGGTCGCTGGTTCGACTCCGGCTCGAAGGAGGTCGTTTTCACGCGCAAACCTTTCCGACGCCGTCAGCGCTTGAGTTTGTGGTGCGGCATTTTGCAATCACGACCGCGGCTGGAGGGCAAAAGCTCATTCCCTGACCGGGAATCGAACCC